>NW_018479563.1:5739-10835 GCF_002113885.1 Mizuhopecten yessoensis | reverse complement strand
GTAAGGTAATGTCACTTATACTTAGTGGACACGTCTGTAAGGTAAAAGATATACTGTACTATAACTGCGTGGTTTCAATAGTTGTCCATTGTCCACTTCCAACGGCAGTTATTTACTTCAGGTGGTTAAATAGTCCATCGATAAGTACAAATACATCTCATTTTTATCGGCGTTATTTAGAAATAACAAAAACCCAGTGTGAAATGTGTCTGGGCATTCATTCAATACAATCATGTAGATTCAATGTAGCTGTGGGAATTCAACAGCGAAACTGAAAAAAAAATGAATAAATACCTAAAGATATTTTACATGCTTCTTGTCTTTTCTAAAATTTTAAGAATTAGTTTCGATATTTAGTTTAATTATTTGAGTAAGCACGACGAGATCTTATATTTCAAAGTGGGTTTTAAGTCACTCACCTTGTACGTGTGACGTTATATAAATAATACCTTTAATCTGATGATATGTCGAACACAGAAAAGGAAAACAAACATTGGTGAAACATTTTACTATTTATATTGTAACCTATCCTATATAACCTATCCTATACAACCTATCCTATATAACATATCCTATATAACCTATTCTATATAACCTATCCGATATAGCCTATCCTATATAACCTACCTTTATAACCTATCAAATTATAACCTATCCTATATAACCTATCCTATACAACCTATCATATATAACCTATCCTATATAACCTATCCTATATAACCTATCCTATATAACCTTTCCTATACAATCTATCCTATATAACCTATCCTATATAATCTATCATATTTAACCTATCCTATATAACCTATCCTATATAACCTATCCTATATAACCTATCATATACAACCTATCCTATACAACCTATCCTATATAACCTATCCTATATAACCTATCCTATATAGCCTATCCCATATAACCTATCCTATATAACCTATCCTATATAACCTATCCTATATAACCTATTCTATTTAACCTATCCTATATAACCTATCCTATATAACCTATCCTTTATAACCTATCATATATATCCTATCCTATACAGCCTATCCTATATAACCTATCCTATATAACCTATCCTATATAACCTTTCCTATATAACATATCCTATATAACCTATCCTATAAAACCTATCCTATATAACCTATCCTTTATAACATATCCTATATAATTATAACCTATCCTATATAACCTATCCTATTTAACCTATCCTATATAACATATCCTTTATAACATATCCTATAGATAAACAAATACACAAGGAGTTAGGCCGTATTTCTGACATACAAAGTGTTCAACCCGATCGCTTTAAGCTGACAAACGTATCTTTAATGTGCCATTTGTATAATAACTGTTATTTTTAATTCACGAAAACACGACATGGTTTGGGATCAAACACAATCCTATAAGGACTACTCCATAGGTTTAGTAAAAAGCATGTTACGCGTCACAAATTCATACTTTTAGAAAATGCGCCAGTTTTTCACACTTTTATCTATGGCCCGTAACATTAGGAATCCCCTCGAGCACTGTTACCCATTGTACCGGCGTCGTGTCGGTTAATTGACGTATCGTGTCCCACTGTGCTGATGGACGCTTCTGTAGTCTTAATAAACGGATATAATTGATTATCTGCATTGAAATATGCTACATGATTGACATGGAATGTGTTTCAATTTATACTCGCCTGTCAGGGTTTGGAGTCCACCAAATCATGAGTCTCAATATTATTTGCGTCTTATTCTTCACAAAATCATTCCAACATTACTCTTTTTCATTTCGTAGCGCATTTGCATTAGGAGTTTCCAATTCACATTTATTTTGATTAATCATTTCAGCGTGATTTTCCGCTGGACTTTGATATCCTGTTCTGAAATACCGTGGGAACACTGGTGGTGCACCACGCTAGTCAGACTCAAACCACGGGAAAACAACGTGTGTTGTGACATAACAATTAAATACATTGACCAACTCAAAAATATCATTTTAGGTGTATTATCTATGTACAACAGTACATATATAGTAGTTAGTAGCTTTCGCATATTTTCCAGCTAGTTATTCATTCAGAGGGATTAAGATAGTAAAGAATGATAAGTAAAGGAATTATTATTGTAAGACAGAACTGTAAAAAATAAGCAACTTTCTTAACAAGAAATCTCAACGAACGACATCACTATACATGTACAATGTTGTTATTCATTTCCAGACGTTTATTTATTCTGTTTCGTTCAGATGTCTTATAATAACTAGTTAACCCACTTTCATGTAACTATCAGATAATGGATTTCACAGACAAGCGGAAGTTACATTTGTGTATTGCCGACGGTCGTGACTCACACACATTCGTAACTACTTCCCCCGGATGTGCTTACTTTGAGCACAAGAATAAAATCGTGTTAATAATGTTGTGTTTCCTCGTTTAATATTTTAGCTAGACACATAATAAGATGCTGAATACGGAGCGTAAGGAAACTTTAATTGACAAAGTGTGTTAAAGTGATAAAATAACACAATATCAATATCTGCTTAGCAACCTTGTACTGTGTTTATACGTCTGCTCCTCGCCTGCTGCGTTCAGTACAAACAGAGAACAGTTACAGACGAAAGCCAAGGAAAAGTGGAGGAAAGCTGTCCATAGTGTGCAAGAACTGGATTCGGATTCAAGAACGGACACCAAAAATCAAGGTTAATTAGCACTTGCATGATACTAACCACTAACCATTATCATCCAGTCCGGCGGAGGGGACTATCAACGGTGTGGGAGGGTCCAACCTGCACGTAAAAGATCCCTCTGAGTATTGTCGAAAGAGTAGGCGCGTTAACGCCAGCACAGAGGATAGGGATAGGTTAGATATTATTTTAAAGACGATTCGACGGACTTCCAAAATATAGAACCAAAACAAAACACAAATAGAGTAGGCTAGAGTTATAGGACAGCCTGGATATGGAAGACACGCCCTCCTCCTACACCCACGCCATATAAGACATCCTGATACGATACGGCCAGCGACCATCCCGTCTTTTATTATAATAATAGAATTTATCAATATATATATTATTAAGTCAGTAACTTATACATCCCTCTCTTAAGGCCCTCTTCGCTATCCGCTTCCTATCTGCCAAATTTTACTCTTTTGATTGCTCAAATATTTATCTAACAGTATTTTATTTTTATTCTAATATATATAGAGGTTACACAACGAGTGGTTGTTGAATATGGTATTTATTGCACTCGAGTTAGTTAATTTTCAAAAGTTACAAAAGACACGAGCTTTAGCGAGTGTCTTTCTGTAACTTTTGAAAACTAACTAAGGAGAGTGAAATAAATACCATACTCAACAACCACGAGTCGTGTGATCTGATTCTACCACAATCTCATGATCAGTCCGATATAACATACACACATGTGTTTGTTGACAAGGCTGGCGTAGTGATATGACCCATATGTAAACAGTCATTCATTAATATTCAAAAATGACTATTTTTTTTACAAATTTAATTATTGTCAAAATTAATGTTTCGGCAACAACTTCGTGAACAAATAAAATAGATGAACGACTTTAAATATTGAGAGTAGCAGTATTGCATTAATTTATATCAATCAACCACGGACTATATGCGCGTAAGCATATCGTACGAAGTCTGCCTCCCGCCAAGTGATGAACCGTTGTAGACGAACTTATCGCTGTCAATATCCAAAACCATAGGCCTACGTTTCTAGGCCTACGTTTCTTCGTGACGGTTCTATGGTTGACGTTTATAGTGAAAGTTCAGCCATAGTCAGACCCTCTAAATCGCGATAAAGGGAAGTTGGGAGAACGAAATATTTCCCGACACTGTGACAGATCTTGTTTTGGTTTCACGACCTGGACACGCGATGGTGTGAAGTCGAAACGATATCGAGCGTCTGTAGCAATTTTGCCTGAAACTAGCGATCAAATCTTTAAGTATCATCTTTTAATATTGCCTTAATAACCCCCCTTTCCGCATAACCTCATAACAGGTGGCAAAAAGCACATGGAAAAAGTCTTCCAGGTCAAAGTTCATCTTCTCGACCAATCAAAACTCTTGAAGGTCATATACCACGTGTGGTATATAACTCATATTTATCTAACAGTCTGCGTGTTTATACGATGATCTGAGAGTGGAATAACACAGCGTATTGTGGTAGAAATAAACATACACCCACTAGATTAAAAACCCGCAGACACCATAGGAACCCCCCGGATAATCTCAGCCTCCGGCCAAGACTGACAAGGAAACAAAGAACTGTACCTAACGAAGCAGAGACGTTTCTCTACTGTCGGGCATAACAAACATAATATATATACTTCCCTATAAGAACATGAATATATACAATAAGTATACTTTTAAAATATACAAATGTTTTTTTTTATATATACATTATTATAAGTCTTCTTGGCCGTTTTGACCTCCCTCCAACGATACAAAACACTAGTAAGGACAGCAGACAAAGTTGCAGCGACTGGCGCGACAGACCTACAAACCATCCACCCACCAACACACCTATCAAAAACATGTAAGAATCCGGTAACATCACACGGAATTGATGTGACGTACTGGTAGAATTGTCAGTGAGACATTTAGTTATAGTATTTACTATACAAGAGAGGCTTACTTTTAATCTTCATGAATTTTAGTGTGGTTTTTTAGATTTTATTTCGGAAATGTTGACCGATACGCGATATCTAATGGAATCAGATGAAGTGCAATGTATGCATGACGTAACGACTCTGTCTACAACAGTACGAGATGGTTCAAATACAGTCTGTATTTGATGTATCCAAACAATGTTCAAACAGTCAGTAGACATAAATAGGCTTTAACACGCCAGCACCGAGTGAAGGTAATCACACTCATTCTTGATAAACTTGATTTTTCTTTGTGTTATACCGACACATCAAGGTGATCCATCGAGTGCTAGTTGGTGGCCATGTGATACCGACACATCAAGGTGATCCATCGAGTGCTAGTTGGTGGTCATGTGATACCAACACATAAAGGTGATCCATCGAGTGCTAGTTGGTGGCCATGTGATACCGACACATAAAGGTGATCCATCGAGTGCTAGTTGGTGG
>NW_018479563.1:0-2848 GCF_002113885.1 Mizuhopecten yessoensis | reverse complement strand
AAGGTGATCCATCGAGTGCTAGTTGGTGGCCATGTGATACCGACACATAAAGGTGATCCATCGAGTGCTAGTTGGTTGCCATGTGATACCAACACATAAATGTGATCCATCGAGTGCTAGTTGGTGGCCATGTGATACCGACACATACATTTCTTGACCATTTGGCAACTTTTTGCTTCGTAGTTGACACGGTACAACACGTTTCTTTCGCTTACTTCACACGGCCAGTCATTTTGTAAACAAAGAAATGGTGTGCTATGCGCATGCGCTAGTAGAAATACCGATGATTATCTTCGATTTAATCATTTTTATGAATCTATTTCAGCCAAATCCGATAGTTATTTTCCGTAAGGAGTCTCACTTGATATGTTTATGTAGTATTTAAAAAAAAAAGACACAAAAAAGTTACTTCAGCGTGATGCCCCTTTAATACGCTAAGAATTGTGTCTCGTGATGCATGGTAATTAAAGTCCAATCAACGACACAGCTTTCAAAGAGGCTATATAGTGACAATGCCATGCAAATGTAAATATTATGTATTACAATGCCATGTAATATACTGTACAAGTAAAACATCTCACAATGAAAAATTTTTTACTGTATAAGAATATTACATCTCAATGTCAGATTGTATAGTGTAAACCTTTAATGACTAATATGCTTACAGCATACAAGCATATCTGCGTGTGTGTGTATGTGTGTGCATATGCACATGTGTGTGCATGTGCGTGGGTATATATATGTGCGTACATCCGTTTGTGCGTGCATGTGGAGATGTGTATGTGCGTATGTATGCAAACTATGTATGTATGTGGGTGCATATATATGTGCGTGCGTGCGTATGTATGTATGTATGTATGTATTATATATATATGATAAGTACGAGTGCATGCATGCATGTTTGTGTTTATGTACACATGTAACTGTAATACTATGTATTAAGACAAATGTATATGCTTTTTGTCTGTACCACTCTCAAACTGTACGGAGACACGAGGTTCACCGAGTGTATTTTACAGTTCATCTGTTGAAGGTCAGATAAACATGACAACAAACCCCGATAACATTTATAATTATTTCATCTTGAAAATCAAATGTTTCCCCTGGAAAACATGTTGTGTCTGTTTCCGATGGAAGAAACAATAGCCATGGATCATGATGTCACAATGGAGGATGACGTTGAAAAGCATTGTTACATGACGTCATAATTAGAAGATTGACCTATTAAATCACGTCTAGGATATTTTATCATTATAAAATATTCTGCAAATTAATCGTCAGGAAACTAATTGCATATTATTTTATTCATATTGCTGAAGAATATTTAAATGATACATCCAAGTATTCATGTAATTACAATGATGTTAATATTATTAATATAAACCATCAATTGAAAATACAAACGAGAAGTAACACATAAAGGCACCCATGTCTAATGTGTATTTGCACCCTATGTTAGGGTTAGGGTTAATGTGTATTGTCACTCTATGCTAGGGTTAATGTGTATTTGCACCCTAGGTTCATGATCTGGTAGTAACAGGCTTTTACGAGATAACCATATTTAGGACTGTATGTGAAGTGTTAGGGCTAGGTAATATCGAGTAAACCGTTATAGGGCAGCATGTGAAGGGGAAGGTATAGATAATGTCGAGATAACCGTATTAAGGACTGTTTGTGAAGGGTAAGGGTTAGATAATGTCGAGATAACAGTATTTAGGACTGTATATGAAGGGTTATGGTTAGATAATGTCGATATAACCGTGTTTAGGACAGCATGTGAAGGGTTAGGGTTAGATGATGTCGAGATAACCGTATTTAGGACTGTATGTGAAGGGTTTGGGTTAGATATTGTCGAGATAACCGTATTTAGGGGAGTATGTGAAGGGTTAGGGTTAAAAAAAATCGAGATAACCGTATAGAGGACTGCATGTGAAGGGTTTGGGTTAGGTAATGTCGAGATAACCGTATTTAGGACAGCATGTGAAGGGTAAGGGTTAGATGATGTCGAGATAACAGTATTTAGGACTGTATATGAAGGGTTATGGTTAGATAATGTCGATATAACCGTATTTAGGACAGCATGTGAAGGGTAAGGGTTAGATGATGTCGAGATAACCGTATTTAGGACTGCATGTGAAGGGTTTGGGTTAGATGATGTCGAGATAACCGTATTTAGGGGACTATGTGAAGGGTTAGGGTTAAAAAAAATCGAGATAACCGTATTTAAGGGCAGTATGTGAAGGGTTAGGGCTAGATAATTTCGAGATAACCGTATTTAGGACTGCATGTGAAGGGTTAGGGTTAGGTTATATCGAGATAACCGTATTTAGGGCAATATGTGAAGGGTTAGGGTTAGGTAATGTCGAGATAACCGTATTTAGGGCAGCATGTGAACAAATGAAACGTTACATTATTACCTTTGACGGACAGAAGTAAGACCAATTACATTAATATCGTTAACAGACAGGAGTAAAACCAGTTACATTGATACTGTTGACAGACAGGAGTAAGACCAGGTACATTGATACTGTTGACAGACAGGAGTAAGACCAGTTACATTGATACATTTAACAGACAGAAGTAAGACCAGTTACATTGATACTGTTGACAGACAGGAGTAAGACCAGTTACATTGATACTGTTGACAGACAGGAGTAATACCAGTTACATTGATACTGTTGACAGACAGGAGTAAGACCAGTTACATTGATACCTTTGACAGGCAGGAGTAAGACCTGTTATATTGATACCTTTAACAGACGGGAGTAAGACCAGTTACATTGATACCTTAACCAGACAGGATTAAGACCTGTTATATTGATACCTTTAACAGACAGGAGTAAGACCT
>NW_018479562.1:0-10775 GCF_002113885.1 Mizuhopecten yessoensis | reverse complement strand
ATACATAGATGTGTAACACGTACTGTAACTACAAAGTATAAATTAGCATACATGGATGTTCTAAATGTATCATGGTTAATCCCTATCTAAGAGGTGTCGTTGATTTAATTAAGTTTAAGATTGTATCAATAATTAATAAAGTAGGTGTCGCAAACGTGATCAGTTTTTTCAATCACAAATGCATTCCAAACACGTCTTAATAACTTGGTAAAACCAATTGGTTTTGAACAATATTGCAAATGAAATACATTTCTGATTTAACTAAAAATGTGTCTCTTGACAATTATCCAACTTAAAATTGTTCATTCATGTGTAACTGATGTTTTTTTTTATTATTATATAAGACATGGCTCTTTAATTTGTAGTTTATTGGTATCATTTTGAACCAGGTTATGAATAATGTATGAGACAAGAAAGCAGGGTCGAAGCGCGTAGCTTAATTATCTCAACGATAAATTCATCTCTTTTAAGATACAGCAAAAGTATTAAGTTTTAACTCGTGTTATTAAAGCCCGCTCCTCAATAATTATTAAATACAATTGTGACAGTGAGTTAACAAACACATATTACAACTCTAAGCATGATGAAAATACACTTAGATGTCTGCATAATCAAGGAAATGTGTTAACCACAACCATACAATTCGTAGCTTAGAATGGAATGTCTGCCGTCTTTCTGAGAGCTCTCCAAAATGACTAATTACTTTAAGGTACGTTTTCTAAGAACTGTATTATCTACTATCTATACCTAAAACAGGTTCTGTTGATCCCTCGTGGCTCTGCATGATCAAAAGCTTGTTTTTCCAGTTCCAAATGGCTCTGGTTAAAAGCTGAATTGTTTTAGTCTTATTTTTAAACATTTTGATGTTTTGGACCTCGTGGCGACGAGTAAAAGGTTATTGATTAAGTTCCTCATGAGTGTAATGAAAAGATATTTTTCTTGTCGTAGCTTTGCTGTATTTAAAACCAAAATTCTCAGGAAGCATTTGTATGAGCTGAGACGTTCTTGATAAAGATTGATATAGGGTACACTAGGTAAATCAGATATTGAAACAGAAAATCAATCTCACACACTGGAATAATAGGTACAGCAAACATGTTAGTGTTAACAAATCACTTAATGGTTTAAAATACGAGCAGCAGATGAGGACTGACACAATTTGTTCCCACTTAAACTTTCAACACATGAAATAGATCTCGGAATGGATATCATTACGAAGTGTGTGTTAGCGGACGTCACTTAATTCTACGCCGGAGCTCGAGGATCACAAGAGTTTGTCCTGCCTCATGCAGTTTCTTGCAGATTCTCAATTTTTGGTATTGTAGAATTAAACATCCAGAATACTTTTTATTTCTTTATTACATTTAAGAATGTGTACAAGAGAAAAGAGAGCATCGATAGTTTAAGACTATATCCCGTTTAAGCGTGCTTGACCAAACCTTAATCACAAAACAGAGTTTTTTGGCACAAAGTGTGTCCGAATCTTTGCATGCCTATTGAAAACTCGTCTTTCTCACACCTGAGAATGAATGAACGAATCTGCAGTGATTGTTTGAAAGATTACAGGTAGACACTTCAGTGCAGGTAGATAGGAATAAAGAGGTGGAGAGGAGTAAACACGAGCCATCTCTAAGGTATACACTCTTATCAGCTGTGACCTTGTAGCTCTATTAATTACCTATGACCAATTCTAACTAGAAACCCCTCACAGCTTCCAGTCGGATTGTTGAATCGATATACTTACATGTATGGTACCATTGGTTCTGTATAACACACACGATTGCGTTAATTGCGGTGGTGTTAACATGAAGTTGTAGTTTACGTATCAAGCTCTAACAAAATAATACTTAAGGAAAAAGCTGTATATATACATATCAACTCAATGATACTATGCCAAACACGGCTCCAAATTAATACTACGAACAACCGAATATTTAACCGTTTTGAAGTTTAATACTTCGTGTACCTTGGCAACGAGATAAAAAATATGATACCCTTAGTGACAAGTGTTATACAGCGTACATAAGTTATTTGGAGTTCATTAAATATGTTATTGAAAGCATAAGTAGTTTGGAATTCATTATATATGTTAATAAAAACATAATTAGTTTGGAATTCATTAAAATATGTTAATGAAAACATAAGTAGTTTGGAATTAATAAAGTATGTTTAAAATTTGAAATTTGAAATTGAATGATATTACTTATTTTTAATTAAGATTTTAAACGGGAAGCTTTTCATTTCTTGACTTTCTATTTATCTCCCCAAGCGAACATAACTACACAAAAAACTAACAAATAAAGCAGCGAAAGTAAATGAATAAGACTGACACCTAGCCATGGTTTGTCCAGACTAATTGTATTTCTATATACCATAATAGTACATCAATTATTTGTATACATCTGTATAAAATAATTCCAGGTACAAACTCTGGGCGGGACGGACATTGTCGCCACCTGTTGTCTGTATACAGTATACACGTAGACAATATGTAGGTAAGGTGTGAAGAAAGCATTCTAGTCCCAATAAAACCTCGCGCTAACTTTTGTGCCTGGGGTCAGTGTATCATCAGGAATCCTCCTAATCATGAAATTTGTAAATAATTTACCTGGCTCCAGAGTAGTCAGTAATTACCTCTAGCATCCCGGGTCTTGGCGAGAGTTAGACTCGTGCGTTGTTGTGAAACCTGCACGGTTTCTTGACGGCCCCCTAGGGAACATCGTAATGGCTATTGCAATCCTCGGTCTCGTCCGGAAATTCCATTGATTCTTGTGTTTCCTAAATACTTATATGTCATGTTGTCCGTAGTGACCGGCAACAAATGAAATCTAACCATGTGGTCATTCTCAAAAAGTCATCTTAAATTACCTTAAATAGTGTTGGAATTTTATTTGCGGAAGATCAGAGTCCACGGACTTCTAAACGGGAAAGTATTCTGTATTGAGGTAAGCAGCATGCTTTATTGTACTAGACGAGAATATCCGTGTGACGTCAACACATGTAAAACAATGCAAAATGTATACTCTTACAAATAAAAGCGTCCATTTTTTTTTTCGTTATAACGATTTTTCAGTCCGATATAAAATTTTGGCTAGAATGTAAGCGTTACACTTTCCCCAGTCAGATAAAGCATTTGGGACTTTACTATGCGAAAAAAATAACATTTTCCCAACCAAAACACCATTTTGGGCAGGTAGAATATATAATCGTTTGTTCTAAGGTATCCTGCATGACATTTCATGGATGAAAAAGATACTGTACTATTGTTTTAGACTTTGGACAACTGTTCTCTCTAATAAAATTTTGTAATACAATAGAAGTTGACGACCAGCCGATAGTAAGACCTTACATAACCAATAATGATTTCAGCATCGAATATTGGAAAACCTTTTTATTAAAATATATGACAACATTGTAAGTTAATTTAGAGCAAATTATCTATTGTAATAAATAAACATAAAAAACTATTTATTGTCATGAACCAACATTGGTAAGCATATTAATTGTCATGAACAAACATTAAAATCATATTCATTGTCATGGACAAACATTGGTAAACATTTTCATTGTCATGGAATAACATTGATAAACATATTCATTGTCATGGACAAACATTGGTAAACATATGCATTGTCATGGACAAACATTGGTAAACATATGCATTGTCATGGATAAACATTGGTTAACATTTTCATTGTCATGGACAAACATTGATAAACATATTCATTGTCATGGACAAACATTGGTAAACATATTCATTGTCATGGACAAACATTGGTAAACATATGCATTGTCATGGACAAACATTGGTAAACATATGCATTGTCATGGACAAACATTGGTTAACATTTTCATTGTAATGGACAAATATTGGTAAACATATGCATTGTCATGGACAAACATTGGTAAACATATTAATTGTCATGAACAAACATTAAAAACATATTCATTGTCATGGACAAACATTGGTAAACATATTCATTGTCATGGACAAACATTGGTTAACATTTTCATTGTAATGGACAAATATTGGTAAACATATTCATTGTCATGGACAAACATTGGTTAACATTTTCATTGTAATGGACAAATATTGGTAAACATATTCATTGTCATGGACAAACATTGGTTAACATTTTCATTGTAATGGACAAATATTGGTAAACATATTCATTGTCATGGACAAACATTGGTTAACATTTTCATTGTAATGGACAAATATTGGTAAACATATTCATTGTCATGGACAAACATTGGTTAACATTTTCATTGTAATGGACAAATATTGGTAAACATATTCATTGTTATGGACAAACATTGGTTAACATATTCATTGTCATGGACAAACATTGGTAAACATATTCATTGTCATGGACAAACATTGGTTAACATATTAATTATCATAAATTAATATCCCATAACATTTTCATTGTCATGAATAAACAAAGGAAAACATATTTAGAGTCATCAACAAACATAGGAAAACATATTCATTGTCATAAATAACATCGAGTGACATATCTATTGTTATGAATAAACATAGGAAACATATTTTTTGTCATAAATAACATCGAGTGACATATCTATTGTAATGAATAAACATAGGAAACATATTTATTGTCATAAACACATCGAATAACATATTTATTATCATCAACAAACATCGGAAAACATTTTCATTGTCATGAATAAAAATTGGAAAACATATTCATTGTCATAAATAAACATCGGAATACATTTTCATTGTCATAAATAAGCATCGCAATACATTTTCATTGTCATCAAAAAACATCGAAAAAACATATTTATTGTCATAAATAAACATTGAGAAACCTAGTTATTGTCATAAATGAACACAACAAAACATATTTATTGTAATAAATAAACATAGTTGAAACGTTATTTATTGAATTATGTTATCGCAAAATCAAATAAAAATTGGGAAGGCTGTATATTGGACAAGTTATAACTAAGAATTTCATTTTTGTATTTCCGGGAAATATATTGGGTAATCTTTCAATTGAAATTATAAAGATTTGAAAACATTTTATTCGTAAAAAGGGAAACACATTTTGATAAATTTCGCGCTAAATTGCGCTTATTTAACATCGTACAACAATCAATTTATTAGGAAAAGTCAGATTGGATAAATGTTTATTTGTTTTAGGAAGGTCAACACTGGACGACCTAACTTAAAACATTTTGAAATTGATAAATACAACAAAACATTTTAAAATTGATAAATACTAACAAAACATTTTAAAATTGATAAATACAACAAAACATTTGGAATAGAAAAAATGTCGGATAACCAATTCTTTGCTAACACTTAACATTTGTTTTCGATATATAGCCTTCCCATCGGATATCTTTTCTACTCAGAGCTAGAATTCTCGTTATATTACAATAAGAAAAACACACTTCCATCTGCTGAAGGTCATAAATATTTTTCAATGAAATGCTAATTGAAAACAGAAAGTTAAATACTTGAGTGAGTGCATGACACTTCACTATATGGCATTTTACCTCTTCCCTAGCGCCATTGCATTGGGAAGGGACAAACTTGGTTTAAACTTTATTTTAGACAAATTTTGTTTGACATTACATCGAAGTACAAGTTTTATAGAACAGAAAAGGACCCAAAACAAGTGTCGTGACACTTATGTAATTTTGTTACCTGCTTAATAAACAACTTTTCAACACTAGCTACAAGAGTGAAGTAATATGTACAACAGAATGATTACGGGAATAGGGGAGGGGGTAATGGATTGGTATGCAGTGGAAACCAGGAATGAATAGCATATCAATATACAATGTACATATGATCATCAGATGGTAACATCTTATTGCTGTATTCTCTAGTTTAGAAATGTATTCTTTATGAATGCTATCCCAGACAGTATCAGCATATTCTACAAGTGGTATAATAAAAGAAAAATACATATTTTGTAATGTTTGCCTGTCGAGTTTAAATTTTAGAGATCGAATCATATTTGATATAGACGTTGCTTTCTAAACTATTTGTTTTACATGTTCAACTCAACTGCAATTATTCGAAAAAAGAACTCCAATATGTTTATGAAACAGTACCTCTGATATTTCTGATTGGATGGGGTTGACTGTTTCTTTTTCTACTAAGGGTCATGCTTTCCATTCTTTTAGGATTGAAATCAACTAACACATATTTGGACCATTCAGTAATTTTTAGTAGATCTGACTCCATAATGTTGTTTGTTTCTAAGGGGTTTTTCAACTATCATGTACAGAGTAGTATCATCAGCAAATAATTTGATAAAAGATTTGATATCGTTGACTATGTCCAAAACAGCACAATAAAAAAGAAAACTTCAAAAACATCGTTCATTATACTTACAGATCGAGTTTGAACAGAGCTTGCAATGTCATAAAAAGTCTTACTCTTACAGAAAATATGTTATGACTCATTGGCATTTATATGTATTTAGGTAATATCAAATGGGAACATCATCATAACAAGAGTAGGACCAATGTAAGACCAGCCAATACAATACAATAGTTTGAGCAATAACAAATACAAAGTTATTATTAAATTCAGGGTTTCCACTGCAGATAAGGGGCAAACTTAGCGACGAACATCCATCCTTTAGTTTAACATGATGCTGTATCATGACATTTAACTAGAAATACCTCGACTTCATGACGTCCAACGTAATACTAATCAGGATCCCGTTTCACAAACAGGATGTAAACTAAAAATGTACACTCGGATGTAAATCCGTATGCAAGCCACGTGTTAGTAGATTCAAGTGTAAGTTACACCCGTTTGTGAAACGGTATCGGCGTTAAGACTGTGTTTTAAGTACAAACTGTTAGTTAATGTCTCGGATATATGGATGCGTAAACAAAAAAAAAGTAAATAATAATAAACTTTCAAGAATTTAGCCAATATGTGTGTTCAAATAAACGACCTCCTACAAGCAATGTATGAGGTTATTAGTAATAGTAAAACTTTATGAGTAGATTAAAATGTTTGAAATAATAAACACTCTGCATACTTAAATCTGAATTCTCTCAATGTTACTTTTCAGTATAACAGGCCCTGGGCTTATCCCCGCCACATGGAGAACATTCTGTTGGTAGACGGGAAGTACCAGAGTTTGGAGGACCTGCTCAGCTCAGCGGAGGAGGGTAGTGAGCACAGCTTCATCCTCTCTGACAGGGAGTATGCGTTGGTTAAAGGTCGAAAGAGTGCAGAAGGCTCATTTGTTAATACAAGGGCAAAGTTCAACAAGGATAACAAAATCAAGACGCTAAATAACGAAAAGAGTGTCGAGGAAGAGTCTGAATTTGAAGAGGAAAACAACGACGAAAGAAATGCTTCTCCGACAAGTGAGGACTATGACACCGACCTGGAAAACGACATAGGTGAGGAACAACCCTGTATGTTATATATCCTTATTGTTAGAGTTAAACAGTCTTTGTTTGTAGACGATGCGAACAAACGCTTAATGTTTGATACCTTTGTTGACAAACTCTGAACTTTATGTTCTGCATCTTTAGAGCACGCTTATACTCCACTGGTTTCCAGTTAAAGGAGGGAAGAAATCCGGAATGTATGTATCTGTTAGGTCATGTTGTAATTGTCTGACATTAAAAACCCTTCCTCAGCGTCTGTTTCAGATCTTGCACATTTCATGTCAATCAGTGTACTTTGTTGTGTCGTTGTCACTTCATCAGTTCTCGCTAGGAGGACTGGACATTACTAGGATTTGACCGAACTTTGCATGTCGGGTATTTTTGATGAAGCATAACTTTTCCGGAGCACCTTGTCTTGTTCTCCTTTCACTTTTTCATGAGTCTTATAATGTTGAGTTTGTATAAAGGTTTTGTGACAATTCGATATTCTCGTTTCGTTTTGACGATGCAACAATAATATTTTTCCAGTTGAGTAAACATCTCACAATTGTCAGCCAAGAGTCCGTTCTTGTTTTAAGGATATTCTGAATAGATGCGTCTTCAGATTCCTGTTCACCAGTAACCTACAACCTCATCCCATGTTATCTCTCTAGATCTTTGGTGCTTCAATATATGTTAAGTGAGGGTGGGGGAGGGATGGTTGGATGGTGGGAGGGGAGGTGATGAAAGAAGTTCATGTATTTTAGGATCGTTGGTGTCAAGAGAGGTGTAGGGGAGGGGAGTTGGGTGGTGGTAGGAGGGGGTTGGAGTAGGGGTGGGGGTGGGAGAAGGCTACTTTTTCCGTTTTATACATCAAGAATCATTTTGTATGTTCTTCTGTTTTCTATGAGGTTCCTTATAAATTGTCTTTCTGTACCGTCTTGGAGTTCCAGTATCGTCCTTTTGTGGGATTTTTTTCCAATTTACACGTGGTTGTATGTTTTCCACCACCACTAACGTTAACACGTACAGAACAAACACGGCTATCGACCTTAACCTATAAATAATTACCAAGGCCTCACCAGAACCCGTTAAATGTCCTGTTGTTCCGGTTGATAATCAGACAAGAAGTAACGCTTGGCGTCATTTGTTACTTTTCTGCACGGTTTCGTCCAAAGGCATTTAGCTGCAATCTTTAACTGTACTATCATGTAAAGTGACGTGAGCTAACAGGGCATTAGTCGGGTTGGTTTAATATTTGATACTTTGACCAGGTTGTTGTGATATTTGGTGGATATGTTTGTTGGTTTTGATAACATGATTGTATACCACAAGTTGATATTGATCGGGGTGTTGTGGATGGGAGTGGTATGAGGCGTCATTCTATGACTTTACCCCCATAATTGAACTTTCCGCTCTGGTATTATACACCCACAGAAAATGCTGTGATCATGAGGGAAGAGACATTAATAAATAGAGAACCTACATGTATCAATTAAATGGTATATTTGAAATAATATTTACAGAGTACATGTCGTTAAATGGAATGTTTGAAATGAAATTGTTCAAGAAAGACTAAACAATACATTTCTAAACAAAGTGTTCGTGGTCTATTAATGTTTTATGCTTTGTTACCCCTCAATACAATCTGTAAGCCCTCAGTTGCAAAAGAAGGCGTATAATTGCTAACATCAACAATCGATAATTGTTCAAACTTGAGATGTCACAAACGATGTAGCCAATGTAGGAAAGGAATGACAAGGCGATATCTTGCATTAAAAACATATTTGCTGATATAGTTTACATTGGAAAACATTCTCAATGAGATAAGTAACCATTAAACAACATATTTTTTCAAGTAAGCTATAATTCACATAGGACAATATCTTCCTTATGATTCGTAAACACCGGACTTACTTTCTGTTGTTGAGGGTAAACGTTTGTCAACTTATATAAAAACAAACAAACTGTACACAAAAAAATTCAGCTTTTCTAGGTTATCCTCTTGTTCATTATGTTCAAGAAATTGTCCTGCTAAGTATGTAGTAGTCGGGCAATAATAAAGTAGTAGTCGGGGAATAAAAACAGCCTGATATTGTCCTGGTAAGTATGTAGTAGTCGGGGAATATAAACATCCTGATATTGTCCTGCTAAGTAAGTAGTAGTCGGGCAATAAAAAACAGCCTGATATTGTCCTGGTAAGTTTGTAGTAGTCGGGGAATATAAACATCCTGATATTGTCCTGGTAAGTAAGTAGTAGTAGGGCAATATAAACATCCTGATATTGTCATGGTAAGTAAGTAGTAGTCGGGCAATATAAACAGCCTGATATTGTCCTGGTAGGTAAATAGTATTCGGG
Source organism: Mizuhopecten yessoensis (assembly GCF_002113885.1). NCBI lineage: Eukaryota > Metazoa > Mollusca > Bivalvia > Pectinida > Pectinidae > Mizuhopecten > Mizuhopecten yessoensis. The sequence continues at coordinate 1,042 of NW_018479562.1, read as the reverse complement.
CAATATAAACATCCCGATATTGTCCTGGTAAGTATGTAGTAGTCGGGGAATATAAACATCCTGATATTGTCCTGCTAAGTAAGTAGTAGTCGGTCAATAAAAAACATCCTGATATTGTCCTGCTAAGTAAGTAGTAGTCGGTCAATAAAAAACATCCTGATATTGTCCTGCTAAGTAAGTAGTGGTCGGGCAATAAAAAACATCCTGATATTGTCCTGCTAAGTAAGTAGTAGTCGGTCAATAAAAAACATCCTGATATTGTCCTGCTAAGTAAGTAGTGGTCGGGCAATAAAAAACATCCTGATATTGTCCTGCTAAGTAAGTAGTAGTCGGGCAATAAAAAACACCCTGATATTGTCCTGGTAAGTTTGTAGTAGTCGGGGAATATAAACAGCCTGATATTGTCCTGGTAGGTAAATAGAAGTCGGGCAATATAAACATCCTGATATTGCCCTGGTAAGTAAGTTGTAGTCGGGCGATATAAACATCCTGATATTGTCCTGGTATGTGAATAGTAGTCGGGCAATATAAACATCCTGATAGTGTCCTGGTAGGTAAATAGTAGTCGGGCAATATAAACATCCCGATATTGTCCTGGTAAGTATGTAGTAGTAGTCGGGAAATATAAACATCCTGATATTGGAGGATACGAAGAAAAGTGTGACAAAGTAATATCAAGTTTATAGAAGAGTGCTATAAAGGATCTGGCGGTGTCAATCGGTATGAACCAGATACATATATCTCAGGTCATCATCAGTCTAGGGCTTTGATGCCCCTTATTCCAAATATTCAAATCTGGACCATTTCATTTCTCTCGTACATTCATTCGAGTTACAATGAAACACTGAATGCAACTTTCTATTTATTTAATTGATCCAACATCAAATTTGAATGTTAAAAACATCTAGTTCGATCAGAGTACCTTTGCCCAAGATATAAAAGTTATTTTAAATACCTACGCCTACACCTATAGCGAGCAATTGATGATGGTATAAAGACATTATAGAAGTATCATTGTGACAGATAGAACAATGGGTCGTGA
>NW_018479561.1:0-10657 GCF_002113885.1 Mizuhopecten yessoensis | reverse complement strand
GGAATAGTTCCAAGTCTTATACAGGGTCAAAGTAACTCAGGTATAATTCCAAAAAATCTTAAACAGGGTCAAAGTAACTGGAATCATTCTGAGTCTTACCTCTACAGTGTCAAAGTAGGGTTCTAACTGAGGCATATCTTTGTTAGACTTCAACGTCTAGGAAACCAAACTTGATGACTTTAAAACATTAAAATGTTGCTTGGTCATTATTTAAGACTGAACATCACAGACGAATTAGGTTAAAAGTAAGCTTTTCTTTTACCGCAATATTTTTTACACATGAATGAAATTTTGGCTTTGTTATTCTCAAAATTTCGCAGGTCAAAGGAATTGTCTGTGTATTCACCAATTTATCCTCGAAAAGTACACGCATCAGTAGGAGAATGAGCCTCCACCTAACCAGATTCACAGTAAATATGCCCGCCATGACGCCAAAGCAGAAGCGGTGCGGGCGGCCATGACAGTTTTGCTGTGATCTGTCCTCCCTAACATTCATTAACTGTAGCGTCCTCTGTGTTGTTAGCATGGAGACAGATTAGCCCATCAATAAATAATATAGCAAATACACTTCCTCCAGTCCTTGTTGAGCCTAACAGAACGAGAGTAAACAGAACAATTAGTTACCATGGCGACCTAATTAGGACTGAAAAATACCAAGAAAAGCAGGAGGATTTCTGATTAAAGAAAATGTTTGAGTCAATGTACCAGATTGAATTTTGTGTTGTAATTCTCATTTGGTAGTGACAGGATTTTTTTATAGTTGATTCTTTTATTGAGACTTGGAAGTGAATTTTCATGGATTTTTATCTGGCCGAGTCAAAATCACTCGATTTTGTGAAAGGCTTGCTGAAACAGCTTAAGTAAGTGATATAGCGTCTAACGAAGCGCTGATCCATCATTATCATGAGCGAGTCTGCTGATTGTAGATTTGTACCACAAAATTCTATCATAAATGGTGCATTTTATTTCTATATTTTTTTTTCTTTCTTTTAACTGAATACAATTCCTCCTACTTGGTGTGAACTCTCACGACTGCTTACAGAAACAAGCCCTCTAAGGTATTAGATGTTAGCTAACTTGTCAAGCAGAAAAAACATTTTCAGTGTTGGTTGTAAAAACATAGATGCAGGTAAATGCAAATTCCCTTAAGTATGGCAGTCAGTAAAAGTACATAGCACTAGGGTCCTCTCATGTACTGTTACAAGTCAAACAGGAATTACGCAAACGACACCTCTCACACGAACTCGAGAAATCCATATCATGATGAATCCACCTACATTAGATTTCTGCAAAGCCACAACTGAGCTAATCACTTCGATGAAGTGACTAGAAAAGAAAATCAGGGCACAATAGAAATTCTGTAGCACTTTCAGAGCAAATTTTGGTATGTGATTGCAGGTAATCTCAGTATTATTATCTCCCCTTTCAAATTCTTGCCATTTTTTTTTATTATTCATAATGGCAAACAACGGAAAATAATCACTTGAAATGTTAATGCAACTGTAAAACTAATGTTTACTGTTATAAAACTGAACCATTCATTTTCATTCAAAATGAAAATTGATACCAGTTTAACTACTGGTTCAATATACATAGAAAAACAAATTCTGACCTGTGTCGACCTTATTTTACACAGATTTTTAGAAACCACAGGGTTTTGGTTAGAGAAGTTATAGTATATATGTACTCAAATATTTTAATTACCCAAGTGTTCATGAAAGGAACTTTTTCCCAATTAATGTGTTGGAAAATGATACTTGTATTACATAGATCCTTATTCAAATTTATTCTTGGTAGGATGATGTCTTCTTAAACAAAGGTCAAGTCGATGAAACCTAAGTACGTTCTGATATTAACTCGATATTGAAAAGGTATTTGTTTCATACATTTTAATTTACTGTTCAAAGGACAGTTACGGATGAGGGCTTTAGTTCAAGTTCTGATCTTCATTAGGATGCAGCAATACTCTTGAACCAGTCAAGAAAAATATAATGGCATTCTCAATAATTAGAAAATGTTGAAACTTTACAATGAATTAAAAAGAACACGAACATTCCAGTACCAGTTTGATCATCCTTTTTAGAGGTGACATTCTTGACTCAATGATCCTTTTTCAGAGGCGAATTTCACAACTCAGTAATCCAGAGGTGATCTTCTCGATTCAATAATCTCAAACCCAGAACAATAATCACAATCTGCAATCGGCTACATTGTTGGATCTCTGCAGTTACGACCCTGACATTCTGCTAAATGACATCGTAGAGATGGTATCTTTTAGAGCAGCTGAAGATAAATTCTACATTGTTTTCATTAGTGAAACTGTCACGGTTTAGACCAACCGTACGCGTACAGAGGTGTATATATCTGGAGGCGACATTTTCCTAATTCCATGTAATTTTCCTCGCGTTAATGATCCTGAGTTTTCAAGCCCACATTGGAGAGGTGCCCGAGTTAAGCTGGTCCGTAGCTTTAGGTTTGACAGCGTCACAGAAAGGTGAATGATTTTACACCCATTTCCCTGCGTGTATATTAGGATAGGCAGTTGTAATTGCATTCATGGATTTCTGGGGAAGGAATTTTTCTACAATTTTTCTGCAATTGACACAAGAGATGCCTGACTATAGTAAGAGAATTATATGTAATTTCCGGACCCTGCTGTATCTGTAAAGGTTGATTCTTGTCTTGTCCTGTGTCCCGTGTGTAGATTGGTTATCTGCTGCCAAGCTGTAGATGTCTGAGTTGTTCCTAATAATGAAAGCATCTCTTCCTTACAAAAATAAGACAATGGAATTTATTATACAGTAAAACCTAAAAATAAGACAATGGAATTTATTATACAGTAAAACCTTCCTGACTTTAAATCAACACATCCAGAAAAAAAGGCCCTAATCACGAGGATGATACAGTTTTGTAAGGATTATGTTGGTTTTACAGACAACTCTTTATTCTGGTATCTGATATTTGATTTGTTCTTAGTTTTTGAGGGGTATTCAACTCATTCTGAATTTACAGCAGTATTTAACACATTCTGAAGTCCAATTTGCAGCAGTACTTAACACATTCTGAGGTCCAATTTGCAGCAGTACTTAACACATTCTGAGGTCCAATTTGCAGCAGTTTTTTACACATTCTGAAGTCCTATTTGCATTGGTAAATGACTTCTTCTGTGTTTAATGAGATATTTGACTTTTTCCGAGTTTGGAGGAGTATATGATTCCTTCTGGGTCTAAAGTGATTATATAACTCATTTTTAGTTTGCCCTGGTATTTCTCTGTGTTTAAAATTAATGTTTGACTCATTCTAAGTATAGAGGAGTATTTGACTTGGTCTGAATGGATATTTGACTCGTTTTGAGTTTGCAGTAGTATTTAACACCTTCTGATTTTGGGGGTTATTTTACTCGTCCTGGTTTTAAAGTAAGTTTTTGAACATGGAATAAGCTTTGAAGGGGCTGTTTGACTCATTTTGTGTTTGGATGGAGTATTTGACTCGTTATGTGTTTGGATGGAGTACTTGACTCATTTTGTGTTTGGATGGAGTATTTGACTTGTTTCGTGTTTGGATGGAGTATTTGACTCGTTTTCTGTTTGGATGAAGTACTTGACTCATTTTGTGTTTGGATGGAGTATTTGACTCATTTTGTGTTTGGATAGAGTATTTGACTCGTTTTGTGTTGGGATGGAGTATTTGACTCGTTTTGTGTTGGGATGGAGTATTTGACTCACTTTGTGTTGGGATGGAGTATTTGACTCGTTTTCTGTTGGGATGGAGTATTTTGACTCACTTTGTGTTGGGATGGAGTATCTGACTCACTTTGTGTTTGGATGGAGTATTTGACTCACTTTGTGTTTGGATGGAGTATTTGACTCACTTTGTGTTGGGATGGAGTATTTAACTCACTTTGTGTTGGGATGGAGTATTTGACTCGTTTTGAGTTTGGATGGAGTATTTGACTCACTTTGTGTTGGGATGGAGTATTTGACTCACTTTGTGTTGGGATGGAGTATTTGACTCACTTTGTGTTGGGATGGAGTATTTGACTCACTTTGTGTTGGGATGGAGTATTTGACTCACTTTGTGTTGGGATGGAGTATTTGACTCACTTTGTGTTGGGATGGAGTATTTGACTCACTTTGTGTTGGGATGGAGTATTTGACTCACTTTGTGTTGGGATGGAGTATTTGACTCACTTTGTGTTGGGATGGAGTATTTGACTCACTTTGTGTTGGGATGGAGTATTTGACTCACTTTGTGTTGGGATGGAGTATTTGACTCACTTTGTGTTGGGATGGAGTATTTGACTCACTTTGTGTTTGGATGGAGTATTTGACTGGCTTTGTGTTTGGATGGAGTATTTGACTCGTTTTGAGTTTGGATGGGGTATTTGACTCGTTTTGAGTTTGGATGGGGTATTTGACTCGTTTGTGTTTGGATGGAGTATTTGACTTTTTTAGAGTTTGCATGGGAGTCTGACTCATTTTGATTTAGAAGGGTATTTGACTGGTTTGGAATTTAATTGTGTAATCTGCTTGTTCAAGTTCATATTATCCTGATACTAGACGGGGTCTGGAATGTACGAGTTCAGGTTTATAATAATCATTACAAAAAATCAGATATACATTGTCTGACAATGTATCAACGCATAGAATTTTAAAATGGCATTTTTTTATTTTATTTTTTAAGGAAATAATGGATGGGGTTTTTTTCAATTGGAAGCCAATACCTGGAAAGTTCCTAAAGTCAATCAATTCATTGTAGCTTGTCTCGTGTATGTAAGTTTTTCTATAACTTGGAATGATCCTGAAAGTATAGGTTTCTTTGAAAGAAGAAAGAGGTAGAAAGTTTGAGAAAATGATGTTATCGGCGTCTAGGTGTTTCTGAGACTTAATATGTCCGATCATTATAGTTACATCTGCTTAGCATACAGATTGGTCTTATATTGATCAGTTGGGTTTATTAGAAAGAGGTAAAGAGTTTGAGATTATGTTGTTATTGGCAAACAGATCAAGCTGTTAGGTGTTTTCCGTGAGTTAAGATGTCAAATCATTATAGTTACACCTATAGCTGCTTGGCTTACATGTTGGTCATATAGTGATGACTTTGGTGACCAGGTGTTATAATAATTAAGATCCTCTGGATTATCAGACTATTTTGTGAAGGTCAGATGTTTAGATACCTCATGGTCACTTATGATTACGTGACAGAGGCACTTGTAATATAATCGTATTATTGTACAATTTGTTATAATATTTTCCGACTGTGATTTGATGACATGCTTAAAGTACAATGTGGCCTTTTTCTATACATTCAGTCCCAGTAATTCCTTATCCCATTTTATCAGCTGTGGAACCGAGGGGTATCAACATCACATGGACAACCATGATGTATCGAGAGAAAGATATTCAATATCTCCTCGAATACAGATCTGAAGGTAAACATATTCATACATCACAGCTGTCGCCACTAGAATATAGTTCCCTTCCTGTGTTCATAAAAGTAGTCCCTAGAATGTGGAGTCCAAATCATTCGTGCATGTCTGTCTTTGGTGTGGGGATCGTATGTGTAGGGGTGTGCAAGTTCCTAAAACATGCCCAAAAAAATAACTGAACTCAAATGTACTTTTTTTATTTGAGGTGAAATGTAGCTGCATATTGCTATCTTAGTTTTCTTTTAAATAAATTTTGAATGACCTTCAAAACTTGATTAAGATTCATCTGTATATTTTTTCTATATACATGTACTGATCAAGAGGTATTTTGGCTTAAATAACAACCTGTAAAGTCACTTAAATGATTAAATAAAGTAATTTTTGTCAAATTTATTTTTATTATAATTGTCAATTAGAATAATAGAAGTAAGAAGGATTTGTCCAAACCTATGTTTCTAATTTGCATATACATGTATATAGATTTTTGAAGAATACAAATATTAACCAATATCCTCCCTGTGTTTTTAGTTAGGCTTTATTATGGTACTGCCATTCATCTTGGTCTGCCCTCTATCGTCTGTCATGTATGAACATTTTCATTCTGACATATTAAACTGTTAAATTGATTTCAACCAAATTTGGTGTGAAGCCTCATCATGATGAGAGGACCTACTGGTGTGTTATTTTTAGAAGGTCCAGATAAAGTTTGGCAACACGAATGGGGGCAAAGTTTACATTGGGTTATCTAGAGGGAAATCTCCATTATTAGTTAGTACAGATATTATACCTTTCAACACTATAGACCATAATGGACTAATCCAAATAAATAAATGGTAGAGTCTATTGAAGTTACCAAGGGGTGAAATGATTAACAAATTTTATATGAACACCATCATGTTTTCAGGTTTCTCCAAAGTAAGGGTATCCCCCACCCCTCCACCCCCCTACCCGATGGCCCCCTTGGAAGCGGAAGGGTGGACCCAGAATGGGCTATTATGGACATTGTTTAAACTTTACTACTAGCAGAACTAGCTATTTCATTTGTGGGAAGGTGTTGCAGCAAAGAAAAACGTTCACTCATATCTAATCCCTCAGACTTTATTTTGATTCCAAAGGGATAGGCGGGTCCAATGAGGGCACTCTGAAATTAACAAAATTTTAAAGGCAAGAAATAAAATGTCCTCATATGAGATCCCTCAGACCAAATATGTGACCTTGCCAAGGAGAAATCTTTACAAAGTCTATATAGGGGAAATACAGGAGGTCCATTTTGATAAGTACAACACAAATTTTTAACAAGATTTTCAAAATGCATCATTGTGACAACAGGGCTTCAGGCCAAAGTAATTTTGAAAATCTTTTTCCACTCAAATCGTTATAAATTTCTACTGGGTCAGTTTAAATTAGGTAAGTGTTAAGGCCCATGGGCCTCTCGTTAAGTTTTAAATATTGCTTTCAATGTTCTATATTTTAACTACATATACATCAAATAGATATTGAAGCCAAGTATGCTCAGTAAATCAAATGCAAAGTGTTTAATAGATGTTCTTAGGAAAAGGTCATTTGGAATTTATAATGAACTTTCAAACAATTTATAGAAAATAATAGAAACAGTGGGGTTTTTTCAAATTAATATTGATGTGTTGATTAAAAAAATGATGGTGAATTTGTAAAGATTGTAGATATTATGTAAATTTCACAAATCATTAAATAAAAATTTAGATTTCTAGATACCTGGCACAAACTGGAAGTTTAAGCATTCAAACTTTATTTGTTTTATTTTAAAATAACTTTTAAAATTGTAAATTTAACTAAAATTGTTAATACGGAATGATTTTTACTATTCACAAATTGTAATTTGAAACTTGAGTTCAGTCTCCTATACACTGAAATACAATAGGTATTTAATGATGGGGAAATATATGGTAATCTAGCTTTCAAATACCAGGTACATGTTAAGACCATGTTTCTTCAATTATAAGCAAGCTAAAGGTTGCTAAAACAAATTCACTTAAGAAGTATCCACAAATTTGAAAACAACATAATTCAACATTAGAGTTTCAGTATGTACTAATCTGACCTTCAAGCACAGTCATTACTTTCTATTAATATTTTTCAAAGAACCTTTCAATTTCTTTGTTAAAGTAAAATTCCTTGACCAAATTCAAAATGGCATATCACAAATGTTAAAATAGACAATAAGATGGATTGTAATGTTTAGAACAACTCCGTATTTTAGTATTAATATAGATTTGTACACTTTTTTCTCTCTCCCCTATTGCTTACAAAGGACAATCAGATTGGCACAGCTCGGATACCGCTGAAGGCAGGTCATGGAAATATCTTGATGGTCTCCTTCCCAACACTAAATACGATGTACGCTTAGTTGCAATGAACAGGGTTGGGGCCACAAAATATGGCAAAATTTTCTCCATAGTAACTTCTCCCAAACAAGGTAAGCTCTTATGTGATACAGATTTAATTCATCAATGTCGCTTGGTGTCTTGTTTTTGTCCACCAGTCACTGCACCTTCAGATTCAAAGATGGTTGAAAAACACTATATTGCTTTTGCTTCTTCCTTTGATTTTGACTTTTTTAGGGGTGGTGTTTTATAGTTTTGTAAAAATGTCGGATAGGGTTTCATGATTTGAATTTTCATTTACTGGTTGTACTGCAAGGTTCACTGAAGCTTATTCATAGTTTGTTGGAAATAGTCGTTGTGTTTCAACCAAAAGGTGTATAGGAAAGGATATATTTTGCTGTCTTTTTAGGACTCTTGATTCAGTATTTTATCACTGCTTTTTTGAGTCCATGCTTTTTTAATAACATTCAGTTTGCTGCTATACTTCTGTGTCACAGTATCAATCAGTCACTTGGCTTATGAGCGAGAAGTTGGTTTCTTTTCTTCACCACATGTGGTAGAGCAATAATGGAGAGTTTTACTCTTCACCACATGTAGAAGAGCAGTAATGGAGAGTTTTACTTTTTCTCGCGAGAAGTAGAGCAGTAATGGAATGTTTTACTCTTCACCCCATGTGGTAGAGCAGTAATGGAGTGTTTTACTCTTCACTGCATGTAGTAAAGCAGTAATGGAGAGTTTTACTCTTCACCACATGTAGTAGAGCAGTAATGAAGAGTTTTACTCTTCACCACATGTGGTAGAGCAGTAATGGAGAGTTTTACTCTTCACCACACACGGGAGAGCAGTAATGGAGAGTTTTAAGCTTCACCGCATGTGGTAGAGCAGAAATAGATAGTTTTACTCTTCACCACACACGGGAGAGCAGTAATGGAGAGTTTTCCTCTTCACCACATGTAGTAAAGCAGTAATGGAGAGTTTTAATCTTCACCGCATGTGGTAGAGCAGAAATAGATAGTTTTACTCTTCTCCACTCATGGGAGAGCAGTAATGGGGAGTTTTACTCTTCACCTCCTGTGGTAGAGCAGTAATGGAGAGTTTTTCTCTTCACCTCCTGTGGTAGAGCAGTAATGGAGAGTTTTACTCTTCACCACCTGTAGTAAAGCAGTAATGAAGAGATTTACTCTTCACCTCCTGTGGTAGAGCAGCAATGGAGAGGTTTACTCTTTACCACATGTAGTAGTGTTTTACTCTTCACCGCATGTAGTAAAGCAGTAATGGAGAGTTTTACTCTTCACCACATGTAGTAAAGCAGTAATGAAGAGATTTACTCTTCACCTCCTGTGGTAGAGCAGCAATGGAGAGGTTTACTCTTTACCACATGTAATAGTGTTTTACTCTTCACCGCATGTAGTAAAGCAGCAATGGAGAGTTTTACTCTTCACCACATGTGGTAGAGCAGTAATGGAGAGTTTTACTCTTCACCACCTGTAGTAGAGCAGTAATGGAGAGATTTACTCTTCACCACCAGTTGTAGAGTAGTAATATAGAGTTTTACTCTTAACCTCCTGTGGTAGAGCAGTAAGGGAGAGTGTTACTCTTTACCACATGTTGTAGAGCATAAATGGAGAGTTTCACTCTTCACCTCATGTGGTAGAGCAGAAATGGATAGTTTTACTCTTTACCACATGTAGTAGTGCAGTTATGGAGAGTTTTACTCTTCACCACATGTGGTAGAGCAGTAATGGATAGTTTTAATCTTCACCTCCTGTGGTAGAGCAGAAATGGATAGTTTTACTCTTTACCACACATGGTAGAGCAGTAATGGAGAGTTTTACTCTTCACCACATGTAGAAGAGCAGTAATGGAGATTTTTACTTTTTCTCGCGAGAAGTAGAGCAGTAATGGAGTGTTTTACTCTTCACCCCATGTGGAAGAGCAGTAATGGAGTGTTTTACTCTTCACCCCATGTGGTAGAGCAGTAATGGAGAGATTTACTCTTCACCTCCTGTGGTAGAGCAGTAATGGAGAGTTTTACTCTTCACCTCCTGTGGTAGAGCAGTGTAATATAGAGTTTTACTCTTCACCTCCTGTGGTAGAACAGTAAGGGAGAGTGCTACTCTTTACCACATGTAGTAGAGCATAAATGGAGAGTTTTACTCTTTATCGTGTGTAGTAGAGCAGTAATGGAGAGTTTTACTCTTCACCACATGTAGTAGCTAGCTAGAGCATAAATGGTGAGTTTTACTCTTCACCACATGTAGTAGAGCAGTAATAGAGAGTTTTACTCTTCACCTCCTTTGGTAGAGCAGTAATGGAGAGTTTTACTCTTTATTGCGTGTAGAAGAGTAGTGATGGAGAGTTTTACTCTTCAGCACATGTAGTAGAGCAGTAATAAAGAGTTTTACTCTACACCTCCTGTGGTAGAGCAGTAATGGAGAGTTTTACTCTACACCTCCTGTGGAAGAGTAGTAATGGAGAGTTTTTCTCTACATCTCCTGTGAGAGAGTAGTAATAGAGAGTTTTACTCTACATCTCCCGTGGTAGAGTAGTAATGGAGAGTTTTTCTCTGCACCTCCTGTGGTAGACCAGTAATGGAGAGTTTTACTCTTTATCGTGTGTAGTAGAGCAGTAATAAAGAGTTTTACTCTACTCCTCCTGTGGTAGAGTAGTCCCCCAGAGTTTTACTCTACATCTCCTCTGGTAGTGTAGTAATGGAGAGTTTTACTCTAAATCTCCTGTGGTAGTGTAGTAATGGAGAGTTTTACTCTACATCTCCTGTGATAGAGTAGTAATAGAGAGTTTTACTCTACATCTCCTGTGGTAGAGTACACTGGTGATTAGAAAAGGAGTAAAATACTCAGAATTG
>NW_018479560.1:8993-10610 GCF_002113885.1 Mizuhopecten yessoensis | reverse complement strand
CATGGAGTGGACAGATCAGAACAAAATGGAACTCGTCCTCTACCTAGTTTTGATTACAATAACGAAATAATTTATTCGCCCTCGGAATATAACGATACCGACCTTCTTCTACATATAACCGATGCGAGGAAAGTCGTGATTTCTAAATAAGTTTAAGATACGCATCTGGACTAGACTTTGTTAGATAAAATTGTAACGTAAAGTTATCTATCAGGAACTTATACAAATAACATTTGGATGATCTTTCAACAAATTCATTCCCTGTTTGAATAAAAACATCTGTCAAACGCTGCTTGAAACAATGTAAAAATACCCTTTCATTATCAACATAATGAGTTAACCAGACAATACTAGTTTTCTAACTTGACAACGCCAATTACAGTTTCTGTGATTACATTCATCCATATCTCCATAAACTAACTTAAGAACACAATTGTCGCATTTAATTAGTTTCAACCAATATTTTATTATTCGACACTTCCTGATGATATGCATAGGCAGACGTCCTAATTCCGAATATACCATAAAAGATGGCGTACTGTATTTACATTCAGAATTATTTTTAAAAAATCAACATGCACTTTTTTCTACTTTTTCCGCAATATTGAAACCCCATGTTTTGCAACCGTAATTAGTAGTAGAAGAAACATAGACATCGAAAACATTAAGTTTAGATTCTACATTGAGGGACAAATTGTAACAAATTCTTAACGCATTATACAACCATTTACGACCTTGTTCAGCAATAGTAACTTGAGTTTGCGTAATAGTTGATGGAGCCCTTAGTCGGTGAAAGTTGGTACAACCTACACTGAGTGCTGACATCGAGTGTTTGGTATTCTGTCGGATGTCTCAACAACCGTATGTTATCTTTGAAACTTAGCACCAAATGCAGTCGCTCGGTTCGATGTTTTTTTCTCGAAATGAGTGTCGGTAAAATACACATAAAATACAGATTTTGATATTTATTGTCATATTTCAAAATTATCAATCTTCACTTCATGCAATCTCGGAAATGTATATGGCACCAAGCATTCTAAATAACCCGTTTAAATCATTCATTTTCTAAAACTCGATGATGCTAAATCTCTCTGATAATAGCTTCAAACCATGGCTTGATAGAATTGGTTCGCGTCCAATTCCGATAGAAAATGGAACTTGATGAAAGCGGAAATTTTTCTGTACATTTAATCCAGTTTCGGTTCAGCGCTTGACCCCTTACCGACGCCATATTGGCTTTTGATATCGAACAAGTGCGAGCCGCCTTGTATTACGCCAGCCACACAGTGTTTTTAAATGATAAGGGTCATAAAATAAACTGTAAACAAATAGGGTAATTATGAGTTATTTCTACATGAATGCATCTGGAAATTAAAATGCCACGCTTTATCCTGCTCTCCGATTTCAGTTCCATTCTTTAAGAGAAGTTTGGTAAAATAATCATCGCGTCATTTTGAGTAATATCTGTATGAATTGTCACCCATTTTATCTGTAAATCTTTAGGATTTTGTCACATTGAACGACGCACATTGGGATTAAAATCTGTGATTGACAACTAGGTTACGTTACGTGTCTCACGTGACTGCACGAGGGTTAATAGGATAGCCCCTCCCTCCG
>NW_018479560.1:0-823 GCF_002113885.1 Mizuhopecten yessoensis | reverse complement strand
AATGAACAACCCTGTCTTATGTGATGAGCAACTCTCGGTTATTTGTAATGAACAACCCTTACTTATGTGATGAACAACCCTGACTTATGTGATGAACAACACTCCGTGATTTGTAATGAACAACCCTGACTTATGTGATAAACAACACTCCGTTATTTGTAATGAACAACCCTGACTTATGTGTTGAGCAACACCCGTTATTTGTAAGGAACAACCCTGACTTATGTGATGAACAACACTCCGTTATTTGTATTGAACAACCCTGACTTATGTGATGAACAACACTCGGTTATTTGTAAGGAGCAACCCTGACTTATGTGAAGAGCAACACCCGTTATTTGTAATGAACAACACTGACTTATGTGATGAACAACACTCCGTTATTTGTTAGGAACAACCCTGACTTATGTGATGAGCAACACCCGTTATTTGTAATGAACAACCCTGACTTATGTGATGAACAATACTCCGTTATTTGTAATGAACAACCCTGACTTATGTGATGAACAACTCTAGGTTATTTGTAAGGAACAACCCTGACTTATGTGAAGAGCAACACTCCGTTATTTGTAATGAACAACCCTGACTTATGTGATGAACAACTCTCGGTTATTTCTAATGAACAACCCTGACTTATGTGATGAGCAACACCCGTTATCTGTAATGAACAACCCTGATTTATTTGATGAGCAACACCCGTTATTTGTAATGAACAACCCTGACTTATGTGATGCGCAACACCCGTTATTTGAAATGAACAACCCTGACTTATATGATAAGCAACACCCGTTATTTGTAATGAACAACCCTGACTTATGTGATG
>NW_018479559.1:0-10536 GCF_002113885.1 Mizuhopecten yessoensis | reverse complement strand
TGATTTTGGTCCCCCACTTTACCCCCTCATATCTTGGAATGGTCTTCAAGCTGACTTTTATGTCAAGTCATATCATGATGGCATAACCCCAAGGTATGTATATACAAAAAAACATATCGGTGATAGCCACCAGAAGGCCCAAATTGGCGCCCATCCTGTATCGAAAAAATCAAAAGGAATTGGAACCAATTTATGACAACTTAAACACATCCTTTTCAGGAAATAATGATACCAATAAAAAAATAACAGCATGTTTAATATAGGAATATGTTTTCGTAAAAATAGCATTAATTATATGTATAGATGGAGATACACGGTATACATGAATTCGTACCAGCCCCTCCTTAGTAAATTTTACATCACACACAAACGGCATAATATAGACATTGTCTTAGGAATGTGTTAAAATATGACACATCATGTAATTTATACATAATGTACCTAACTACATACGTATTTCAGAATATCAGATAAAGTATACAATTAAAGTCAAAACTTGGCGTATAAAAATAGTAAACCATTGGGTTTATTATACGAGCATATTATAAAAAGTCAAGTCTTGGTTAATGTTAAATTAGTGTAAACATGCGTATAAGCCTAATATTTATTTATGTGTGTCATTTTTATCCTATTCGTACATTTGCGTGAAGTAAACCAATTCAAGGTTTTAAAACCAGTAACATAGTATATGGGATTTCTAATGTGAGACTCAGGCTCTTGAAATATTTCATTTTGTGTAGTGTATGATACGTACAGTTGTGAATTACTATGCTATTGGAGTAATAGTGACAAATATAGATCATAATACTTAGCTGAATTATTCGCAAGACACTGGCTGTATATAAGCATTTAATGTGTCGTTGTTGACAAAACACGTGTAAATGGGTTAGCATGCGTTACTTTTAGCGAACACAGATAACGTAATGTATATTCACTATCTTGGGTTTTTCGGAGTCCTGAATCTGGTATATCCTTTTATGCTGATAAACCAGTTAACAGTTAACCAGGGGTGTCAATAGGCCGATCGCCATAAATGGGTTACCTGCACCACACCAGATTTCTCAGTGTACTTCGGTACCCTCCCAATTTAAGGCACACTTAACTTTCACACAGGTAAGTTACCTGTAGGGTAATTATGTTTTATTCAAACTTGAGGCCATTAGCCCATCAGTATACAATACATATTATACACAAATCATTGACAATGTACAGAGAATGAAGACAATCATATTCCATCATAATACCCTTAATTTGTTTGCTCATAGATGAATTTTTTAGTAGACACAATTCTTTAATATTATGGACACTCAATAACTGAACGACTTTAAACACAGATGTATTTTTCCAATAATGCTTTTGATAAAACGAGATCTGAACTTTTCGAATTTAGAACAGATCAATAAAAAATGAAATTCGTCCTCTACTGTAGAGGGGGAGTTTCACTGTTTACAATATCTACGTTCTCAAGGTATAGTATTATACCTTCTAACTTCTACAGCCAAAGAATGTGTACATGTACGGATTCGAGTTAAACAAATGCGATATTTCTTTGGCATATATTTTGTGAGGTAAAATTGTAATGATTCTCCAAAATCTATGATATGTTTACACAATAAATATTTTGGGGAGTTTTCCACTGAGGCCCATAGGGATTGTATGCCTTGATCAAAAAATCTTTGTTTCATCAATGGTAATAACAAATTTTGCTAGGAAATACATGGATTTAACCAAACATCACTAACACCTAGATTATATAATTCATCTCTTACTGCTACAGCCCAGTTGAAATCATTTTTACTACAACATTGTAATAAAAATCTATAGGAAGTGGATATGATACGATTTTAAGATCTTAAACCAATATTTCATCGTTCTAATTTTTCTCATCCAAACTAGAGGTAACCGTCCAAATTCAAGATATACGATGTTGTTATTGGCCGATTTCTTCACTTTAAGTAATTTCTTACAAAAATGTAAAGGTACATGTTCTATCTCTGGAGCTTTGTGCATACACCAAATTTTACTTGCATAAAAAAGGATGCTGCTTACATAGTTATCGAAAAGGTGTAGACTAGTTTTTACATTTAAGTTTAATGATGAACACTTTGCATACATATCTTTTTGTCCTTGGATAGCTTATTGTTTTTGGATAGTAGTGAATTTAGTATTGTAACTTGAAATAACACCTATGTAAGGAAATTGATACACACATTCAACTTTACTTCCTTTGAAATACCATTTTTTATCACTATTTAATCTTCCACCTTTTCTAAAAACTACATTTTTTGTTGTTTTAGCATTGACTGTTAAATTCAATTTTGTAGAGTATTCAAAAAGGCTATCAAGAAGAGTCTGTCGGCCCTGTACACAGTTCCGAAAAAATAACCAAATCATCTGCGTACATTTACAGAAACAAACTTAACTCACCGAAGTCGTAATCTGTTGCACCGTTTTTAATAAAGGACGTTTCAAAATCATTGATAAAACATGAAAACAGTAATGGTGACAAGATTTCCCCTTGCAATAAACCGACATTGTTTAAAAATAGGTTAGAGCATTTTCAATTAATTGAAACACAGGATTTGACTAATTTGTAAAGCGACTTAATAACAGACAACATTTTCCCTCGAATGCCAAGCCTAGTCAACTTGCGCCATAAGCTTAACCTGTCGGGAAAAATAAAATGCTTTGTGAAAATCTACAAAACAACAATACAATCTTTTCCTAGATGACAATGTTTTTGTTATAATAGTATGTAGTGCAAATATATCATAAATCGTACTCACTTCCGGACGAAATCCGAATTGAGCATCTGTTAAAATAGCATAGTTTGTACGAACATCTGAAGTACGTTTATTAAGTAAAGAAGTAAAAAGTCTACTGAGACAGCTTATTAAACAGATGCTTCGAAAGTTATTAGGGTCATTACGTGTACCTTTTTATGAACAGAAATACTATAAGAAGATGACCAATTTGCAGAAAAACACCCGGATTCTAAAATATTGTTAAACAACATACACAAATTGGGAAGGAGCAATTCTTTACAGTTAATAAAGCATTCATTTAACAAACCATCCAGTCCATGCGCTTTGCAACATTTCAAATTTCGAATAGCAGATCTTACTTCATGAAAAAGAATCGGTGCATCTAGTTCATCATACACAATATCTTTATCAATGAAAATGTTGTTCCTGTTGAAATGAGTCATCATCGTTTTGTACATTTGACACATTTTTATAATGTTCATATCGTTGCTCGTCTGTCAATAATGGCGAATTACCTTTTTTCTTAGCAAACTTTCTGTAAATACCTAGGATTGTGTTTTCTCATATGTTCCAGCATGTCACCTTATGACATTTGTTACTATAAAAATTATCCAATGCA
This sequence comes from Mizuhopecten yessoensis, assembly GCF_002113885.1. Classification (NCBI taxonomy): domain Eukaryota; kingdom Metazoa; phylum Mollusca; class Bivalvia; order Pectinida; family Pectinidae; genus Mizuhopecten; species Mizuhopecten yessoensis. The sequence goes on along the minus strand of NW_018479559.1, from coordinate 7,152 downwards.
TCCACATACTGCTTACGCAATTGTGTTACATGATCATTAAACCAAGGTTAATTATCTCTACTGGCAAAAGTAACATTTACATTAACAGGTGGCGTGGCTTTGGTCTTAGTGCACTTAATGCTCGTATTTGGGCCAACAAGATTGTCCCCCTGTTGGTCGGGGGATTGCAAGTAATACACCTGCTTTTACCAACGGCAGGATCATGCAGAATTGGGGATTCGCGTTTGACCCAACTAAGTTGGGACACAAAAAAAACACAATAAAGCTGCTGAACCCATTGCAATAATTGGGATCTTTATATTTTAAAATGTATTTGATATATTTTCAATTGTATTTTTAGATAATTTCATTTCATTTATCTTTACTGCAGTGAAGATATTTGTACGATATACTACTAAGTATATTTGTACATGTGATGATATCAGGTCCATTATCGATTAAACGCTGACCAATCATAATGGCATTTTCTACTAATTGCTGCAGATGTTTTAAAATCACACTTAAGAACATGATCTCGAACAATAGATATCTCACAAAAGAATATAAATATCTAACTTAACACCATTCTGAAGAACTGAAAATAAAACTAGGTGTAATTGTTACTAAGAAAGGATTCTTTGTGGCTTAGAAAACTTAAGGATATAGTTCATGAATATCTTTAAAATAATGCTGCTTAAATAGCATCTTATTTAAACAATTATCATAATCGTATTTCTTTTCCAATTTCTTTTAGCTGAAACAAAGACAGAAGTTGGTGGTGCAAATATTATAAAACTATAGATATTCTGTTTGATCTATAGGAATATCAGAAAAATAGACGATAAGCATGAATTTCCATTTCCGGAAGGATAGAAAATTGCACATCAATGAAAGACGAATGAACATGAATTATTAGTTATAATAAATAAACATCCAAACTTTGGCAAGAAAACTTGACAGAAACTGTTGTTCGAAATGAAACCCTTTGCTTCCTCTTTGGAAACGTCCTTAAATTACCTTAGCTGTTAATAGACATTTCTTATTTTGAGACAGACCTACCACGGAGCCAGAGACAGACACAGAGACTAGTAAATTCAGGGAACATCTCAAATTTATTTTTCATTTCATCTGTTTTAAGGATTCCTGTCCCCTGCTTTCGACAAAACACTAAAGAACGATCGTTTAGTGCTCCTTACCTACACAGTAGCATTCCCTTCCCTGATTTTCATTACATGTACAACTGATAAACTTCTCTTTGCTGATCTTATCTGACAGGTTGTTGTTTTTTTAAAGATTTTTTTTAAATTATGATTTATACTGAACACAAAACTCGCAGTAGTATAGAAATCCGAAAATTCACTCTCCTGAAATGATCCCTTGAACAGTATTCTAAGAATAGCAAAAAATGATTTTGCCCATATTTAGATATTTTGGTTGTGTTGTATGGAGAAAATTCCATGAAAGCTGTCGATTTAAAAAAAGTCGAAAATAGCAGAAAACTGAATAAATTTCTTCTTTTCCTGTGTTGTTATTTTTCAGGAGAATAAACAAGAACATATGTCAATACAGAAAACCACCCTTTTTATGGCTAATAGTGCAGCTTATCTAGTGTGTAAACAGATGACAGAATAATAAAGGTAGCTTCGTCGCCATCATGTTACTGTTGCGAAGGAACATTGGTAAACGTTACTTTGCCACGAAGGGATGCGAATAAACGTCCTTTTGTCCAACCACCTCTATACAAAAATGCAAAGGAATGAAGTGACGAAAATGTGTGGAACAAGGACCTTTAGCTTAACGCTATTATAAAAAGACACCGTGTAAGCGTTAACAATTTATTTTGTAAAATGGAAGTATCGTGTCTTAAGAAGTTTGTGGGTGGTAAATTTAATCCACAAATGTATATATGATCCCTGTCACTGTGGTAAAATAAAAACTTCTTCCAACTGGATATTTTGGCTCGGGGAATTTCTTTTAACTCAAACGGCGTTAGAACAATACACCGGACGTCCCGGGTGATATCCTTATTGAAATATCAATTACCACAGTCACATAACTGCCGCATTGAGCCATAAAACTGTGGTTACCGATTACATAATTTTTTTACTGTGTCTCCATTTTATGTTATCTGGTCGCTTACCTGTAGTCAGGTGCATGCGTGTTTACACGCTCTGACATACCCTGTATTTGAATAAGAAAGATACAATTGGACGTTAAGGTTCATGTAAACACTAATAATAGACTTTCAGTTCCCTTTATTTCATGTGTAAATATTACATTTATTACAAGCCGTGCTGAATTGTCGTTTTCAATGTTATTAATTCAAACTCCCTATAGCCATGATTGAACGTTTGCCACGCACTCAATAAATAGTGTTATTTGAAATATAAATGAGTGACTCATGAATATTTTGCCACTATTTTGGGGGAAAATTAGAACTGATAACCTATTCATGTTTGAATATGGAAACTTTGGCAAAAATAAGATAGTATATACAATGAGTATACACAGGAGTTTGGTTAAATCGAAAGTCATCGTGTTGTCCAATGGAGGCCGCCATTTTTATTTTTTAGCTGTAAAAAAATAGTGATTATTTGCGTCACAATCACAAGCGATCGGTGCGTCCATAAAACACCAAACGACACGAAATAGACTGCGTTGACATCGAATAAACTATAAATACTTTTGTCCACATTCAGACCAACTTTCCTCCTCTTCGTATGATTTTCGTACCGGACGACATGGCGATATCGCTCCGCAGTTAATTTACAAAAATGACTATATTTCCTGTCATAGTTATCAAAACAAGAGTATAGTTCCTTAAATAAGAAAATACTTTTGATGCCGAATTGAATTACACAAATGTCGGAGTATTACTACAGAAAAAGAAATCATAATATCCAAGATCGGACTGTTTGTGCGGCGTCACTTTCGACAATGTGCATCAGACGTCAACAACATGAAGCTGAGGAGAAAACGCTGAGATGCAAAAGATCGACAATGTTTATTTGTTGTAAGTATGGTTTGTGGGATAGAATACAGTTGTAATTTACATAAAGTAAACATAGATAATGGATTGCTTGAATCGATGTCCTTGTAAGACGAGATTTGTGTGTTGTATTTTGACAAGTGACACAAACAGGAAATGCGAAATGAAGGCAAAAATATTTTTTGTTCAAAACAAATTTACAAGGTTTTGGCACATTTTGGTCAATGCATATGTTCTTTCTTGTGAAATTGAATGTTTTTATTGAAAAACCGATTATTTATATTACTGTCAAAACAAGTTGAAAGTATTGTTCTTTTTCCACGTGCTGTAACAAATAGCTAGGAGTCTGTAATTTTGCAAATAATTGTAATATTAAAATATCCCCCATAATGTACATGGACGTTTCTTATAACAATAATTATTAATCATTTACAGACTTTCAGATACCTGAGGAAACAGTAGCCCACTCTTCCCTACAGGCATTTGTTTCTGTNATTAATCATTTACAGACTTTCAGATACCTGAGGAAACAGTAGCCCACTCTTCCCTACAGGCATTTGTTTCTGTCAACAAAAATAGTCCTGACATAAATATATATATATATATATATATATTAACGGCGCACACGAGCTTGTGTTTCGGAGTTGGATTAAATGTACTACATGGTTTATAGTCCTAATCACTATATATATACATATTCATTTGTATTATGCAAGTTGTTGTTTGCAAGGGACGGTTGTGTATTGCCATCGTCTGCCATGATCGGATTCATTTGTAAAAACGCTTACATGATTATGATCGTCGGATTCGTCGCGGCTCCGATTTTTTACAGAAGGAACTCAAACGCCTAAACTCACACCAACATGACCATATTTTAATTGGCACTCCCGATACTTTCCTTGGGTTTACATCTTGAATACTAACCATGCCGTATTCAATAGGCGCTGTTCTACGAAGGTGTGTCGATTGAGAATGTGATGTGTTGCTTGTCAACACTACTGTTTACCCGAGCCAGTCCCTTGTCAGGGTCGTGACACTCTGACGTCACATGTACCACGTGACCGGTAAGCTCATTAACATTCTCGCCAGTCAGAGACGTCAACTTTGACCGACAATATCTAGATACAGGGGCACAATTGAATGCTCGTTGAAGGACAATTCAGTAATTGTGCTTCAAGTTTCGTTGCTTTCAACAACAACAAAAAATCATGACCAAAATCATTTAAGCAAAGTAAACTCACCAGTGTGATGCATGTGTATTAATGCATTTAAATTCTGAATGCTTTATTGTTCTCGGGTGTTTTTCCATGTCTGCGATCTTGTTGTAGTCCAATTTGCTATACGGACACATAACAAGCTATCTAAGATAGATTTCTATATCTCCTGTAAATCTGAATAAAAACATCACATATTTTCAATATCATCAATGTACAGCTACCACGTATAAGTTGAAATAATTGATATTTCCTGATGTATTTCAACATTTGACTACTTACCCATGAAATTTACTACGTGTCAAAACTGAATTAGTTCACGATTTAGGAGGAGTTAATCATCACCATTCGATTCTTTTCCTGCTAACATCTGACGAAATATTATTTACCTCCCCAATAGTGTAGTTGGTAAAATATCATCCTTATCGTTCAATTACATGCATATATACATCACACCAACTTTTGATTAAATCATAGGTTATTCAATAAATCCCAAACCAGTCGCATCTGTATCGACCAATAACATACAGATATACCTGGAATCATACTGTATTTTTTTTCGTTCTTCTGTGCAGCCAGGTGAGACAAAATACAGAACACTGTATATTTATGATATCTGATACCAACTCGTACCGTACTGACATATGTTTAGTAAAATATTTGGGAAAACCAAGGCCAGATATGACTGAAAGTTGTTATTCAGCCGTACAACTACCGTAACAAAATGGACTGATGGAGCAACTAAATAACTAATAGCATCAAAAAGCAGCACAATTTGGCACACTGGATCATCGAACGCCAAAATGTGAAGCACGTAAACTCGACCAACCAATTTTGGGCAAAAATATTTCAAATTTTGAAGACCACAATATATCCAATAGAACGGTATTACACAATTGGATTTTAAATAGCGAGTTTGTTTCGTTACCAAAAAACAAGTTGTTAGACATGTTTTGTCATATCATGAGCTTGAATGAATCCTTAACGTTACATGTCTGAACACGGAATATCTAGGTAAATTGTGTTATCAACCGGTTTGTAATCTATATGGCTGATTAGAGCACTGTTACGTGATAGTTGTCTGGTTACCTCCAGACAATGTTGTTTATCAAATATGAGCTTTTCTGGGTCATAATGGTAAACTATCAATCGCTTCATTTGCACATATCAATTTAATCAAGATCCACATAAAATACCGATTCAATTGTATTTACAATCTAAATTAGAAAATAAGCTTGAGGTTACTACTGTTTGCTTAAGTTTTGAATCATCTACTGTATACCATAAAACCTTTACGGTTTTTAATAATGGTCTTACTTCTTCTTTCCAATGCTGTGGCATATGTTAATTGTACAAAATATCATTGTCGCCTTATATATTTGCGACAGAGGGGAAATCCCTTTTGCTACTTTCTCAAACGGAAAGGTGGTTTTCGAGGCGTAGGCGCCGGTTCGATCATGGATGGAAACCACACGGCTATCTTTCCTTTTACAATTTTATGTCAGAATTCACAATAATATGATACATACTCACCGTGATATTTTGGATCTGTACGTTGACCGTTTACAAGTTCCGTAGCACTTTTTGCCTTCGCAGAATGCAAATGAACGGACGTATACTAAGGTCCTAGGAATCAGACATGTAAATACCCCGACTGTTGAGATGTATAATAAAGCTACACATAGTTTTCCACGAATTAGGCTAGGCTCTATTCTCCTTATATGGGCATGCTATATGTTCCACCAGGGATCGAATTTCCTACCTGGAAAAGTTGGCGGCATGGAAATTACTTCAATTATTTCTTTAAACGTATATTTTTTTACTCTTGATACACGTTATCCATTTAGCAGGTGGGAATTCCCTACATGTTTGCCTTTTATAAACCGCTAACAGCTTTTTTCGTGGATTTACTAACTACATACAACATTCATTCTACTCTTCTTCCTACATTTTCTTTGTCTGCTGCATAACCGAACTACTTGGTAGTGATGCGGACCTAAATTCCTCCGCCTTTGTTTAGGGTTGGACGAATAGGACGTTTTGTACACGTTTTCCTATGTTTAGATAGTGAACATGTGTTTTAACGCTCGTGGCGTATAGTGTCGGATATTGCACATTATGTCTAGGCCTTACGACCAAAAGGCAGTTATTTTAAAATTCTGTTGGAGATTTCGTGTACACTATCGATTTTGTAATTAAGACAGTGAAAGCAGAACGTTGGAAGCAACGAGATTGATCTTTAACAACAATGGAACACACCCATGTGTACGGACAGACGTTTAAAAGACGTCATTGATAGTTTGAAAAAGATTCCATTACAAAATTATAAACATCAACATGTAAACTGTCATTTGTCTTACAGACAGAAATGTGCTTTTGATTCTTTTAGAAGTGATATGTATATTAGTATCAAGGGGGTCTATAAAGGTAGAGTGATGGTAGCTATCAATAGAGAGATTTATGTTTAATGTAAATACATAACATGCTTAATATGTTAACAATTCCAACAATTCAGTTGATATATACTCATGTGATAGAAGGCAGCTATGCAATAAGCTTAATTCATGCTCGTAACGTCATAACAAGTTTTTTTAGATTTACTGTTACTTTAATTTAAATTTTGGAGCTTGAATTGTTTTCACAATAAACGATTCAATGATTGGCTGCTGATGACAGCGTCAGGGTTTCTGAGGCTGGTCACTGATTGGGACATATTCCCGCATCAGGCAGCCACTGTTTTAGTATGCTCATCAAACTCTCAGGATAATCAATTTTTAAACCCACCTCTTCCCACCCTTTCTGTCGACAACATTTTGTTTCTTTACAATTGGATTTTAAATAGCGAGTTTGTTTCGTTACCAAAAAACAAGTTGTTAGACATGTTTTGTCATAACATGAGCTTGAATGAATCCTTAACGTTACATGTCTGAATTTGAGGTTTTTGAAGTAAAACCAATTTTCATGATGTAA
>NW_018479558.1:9547-10495 GCF_002113885.1 Mizuhopecten yessoensis | reverse complement strand
CAAATGTTTCTTTCAAGACTGTAAAATTCGGTATAATTAATTTATTAAAATTACACGTTTGTTATTTCAATAAAATCTTATTAATACTAAAGCTACAATATATGTCGGTGTGTGTACACTTCGTTCTAAGTACTGTACATTTGTGTCGTATGTACATGGTTGCAGCATCGACTATTTAATTCATCGTTTTGGATCTTCTGTTATATTGAAAAAAGTTTAATTTGAAACCTTCGATCTTCCCCACAAGACTTTTAATAAACCCAAATTCGATTGTATTTAACAAAATAGAGGAAAATGCAATGACACTAGACCTTTGATTCGACCTCGGAACTTTAGACGAACGCTCTTATCGATTGAGCTACATGTTGTACCCACATGTAGTTACCGGCTCCTTCCCGCCGCATACCTACCCAAGTCTTCACATCCAAAAACAACACTATTTGCAACCTTGGTTCGAATACCCCTTGCCAAGGGTAACTTCAGTGCTAGCAAGCAACGAATACACAGGTTTGGTCAAAGGCACAATTGCAACTCGATAAAAATGCAATGGTGGTATTCCAGTATTTGAACCCGTGACCTCCGAACTCTAGGCGGATGCTCAACTGAGCTACCTGTCCACCAGATATCGCCCAGTCTGATTCCGCTATATATATAAAATAGATTCCGCAAATACATAGTTAATTAGTGAACTGTTTGTCATGATTATTATTATGAAAAAAGCTATGATGAAATTTTTCTTATTCAAAGATACGTTATGTTTATTCGTCTTTGCGTAATCGAATAGTGCTCAGCGACGTTTCCTTTATATATATATGTAGCGTTAAGTAAAAGACACTTACCACTATTCGAATACGCAAAATAACATACATGTATTTTTGAAGAAGCAAACTTTCATAATAACATCGTTTCATAATTGCATTCCTTTGAAATTGCCTTGTATTAACCGAA
>NW_018479558.1:0-2527 GCF_002113885.1 Mizuhopecten yessoensis | reverse complement strand
ACGACGTCAACAACAAACAAGTATAATGACCAAGAATTTTAAAATTGATTTTATTTATACATACACACATTTATATCTATCAGGCGTCTGATAATCATATAAGATTGTCACTTCAACTTCTATGACTGTAAACAGAAAGTCTGACACATGTCTATGTTAACGTTAAAACTAAAGGTTTGGCCACCATCAATGGTAGACATTGAGGTAAACATGCGACCAACGTATATGACGGAAATCTTATCTATATCCGTATTTGATCTTTGACTCTATGTTAAACTCTTTGCTGTTAGACAAATATAAGAGATCACTATATAAATTATCATCAAATAATGTTTTACAATTATGAAGGGAATTAAACAATCACAGTAATGGCTAACGTGTTACATGGATTAAATCATCTACTGTGACGTCACAAGTGGCATTGAGCCTCAAACGTTGCATCTCCTTTTCATCATATAACTGAAATATGTTTGAGATCTTCTAGGTACAAACACACTGGTCAAACATTGCTTCTTATTTTGATTCATGATTTATATATACCACAGTCCAACGCACAGAGATCATTTCGGAACTCTTATCCGACATAAAACGATTAAAGCCAACAAGCAAGAAAACGTCTTCATGTAATGTCACGTTATATATCTCTCTAGCTATAATATACCGTTATATGTCTCTCTAGCTATAATACAACGTTATATGTCTCTCTAGTTATAATATAACGTTATATAGCTCTCTAGATACAATATAACGTAATACAACTCTCTAGAAATAACTGAAATTTAGGTATAAATACAAAATTTAATACTTACAAGACCACTGACGGTATTTATGTTATGCCAACCAACCAGCTTTGGTTATACACCAGGTGAACGAGACGAGTACATTTGTACCTGGTAGACCTGACCCGGAAGTAAAGTCATGCAGTATATGTTTACAAATAGGTGTCATTCACGGGAATTCACCTGTTTCTATAAATACATGCGGTGTACGAACGTACGTATATACACAAACTTTGTAGGTTAGTTAGGTAAGTGACAGTCTGTTCGAATTTTTGTCGGATATGATTAGACAACTCGCGAAAAGTTTATTGTTTTGTTTTGTTAATGACGTTCTAACGAAAACACAATGCAATTCAACTATTGACTAACCAACGATGTTAAAACAGAGGAAACACTCGAATGTATGGAAGGATGCTTAGATAGAAATCGACATTCGGACATAAAAGGATGTTCGAGCGACGAGGGATGTTTGTAACGTTATAAAGAAGTTAATAGGCACCTTTCCCTTAATGTTGTATTTCTACATTAGAAAATAATCATTTAAAAAAAAAAAAAAAAAAAAAGAATGGATTTCATACTCATCCAGGACAGAAGTTCGGTAGCAAAAATGGCGTTATAAGTTGTTTTCAAAGTGTAATAGCTTATTACTGTTTTATAGCTTAGATAATGTAGACAATGTAGTGTATCATATAACATAAAGATAATGATAACGATTCACAACAGTTAAAAATATTTAAGTATTTTCGAGATAACGTATGGTGATTCGGTATCCTATGAAATTTCTTCCGCATTATACTGACAAATGTAAATTGATGTATTTATGTCAAGCAATACAAAAAGGAAACATTAATTTGTTTTCCAAACACAAAACTGCTTTAAAATGAATCAATATTCTACGCCGTTGATACTAGTAGACAGACTTTGACACGTCACTAGGGGATCATAAATGCTTGCATGCAACTATGCACAAACGAATTATACGAATGATTGGATCGAGTAATTTTAATCATACTTGTATGATGTTTGCAATATTCAAGAAAAAAATGAAATAGAATGAATATGGAGATGGATAGATATATAGATAAATAAATATATAATGCCTAATAGCAACTATATCACGTGCTTAATTCAACAGATCTTAAGCCCTAGCCCATTACACTACGATTTTATCTATAGAACATATTTTTATACATTATGCAAACATGTAAACAGTGTATATTATCAAGTTAACGACGTGCTATCTTTTATTTATCTAAAATTAATATTCCTGTTTACAAAATTAATTTATGACGCAAACAACAATTAAATCATCTAAAAGAATTTATTGTGCAGTAGTTTGATTTGATGTCTCCATACATTTTCTTCTAAGCAGACATGCACAGGTCGGATGAAGGCCAAAAGTTTGAAGTAAAATATTGACAGATGAGCCTTGTCAGTCGTCAACAATCTAAGGTACAGTCAGAAACGACACTGGTACAGTACAGTCCTGTGTTTGTCCGGAGACTGCTAAAGTTATCGTAGTGTTGTCTCCAGGTTCCTCGGGTTGGGTCATTTCTACTAGCGCTGTTGTGCTGGTCGAATCATCGTTTTGCAAGTATGGTACCGGTATAGCCATCGTGAGCGGGTTATGTAGAAGGATGGCACTAGAAATCTCTTGTGTATCATTAATAATTCCGCGGTTATTGCTTGTGTCACTTACTGTCTTAGACAAAAATCTGCAAGTACAACCATAACATCATATACAATAT
>NW_018479557.1:10372-10449 GCF_002113885.1 Mizuhopecten yessoensis | reverse complement strand
AAGATGGTAGCATGTTTCTGATCCTAGCATGTGTTTCGTTTTTTGAATATCCCATACCTTCATTTTTCTTGAACATG
>NW_018479557.1:0-173 GCF_002113885.1 Mizuhopecten yessoensis | reverse complement strand
TGTATGAGCTAACAAAAGTAAGGTTTCTATAATACACCAGAACGTGTATGAGCTAACAAAAGTAAGGTTTCTATAATACACCAGAACGTGTATGAGCTAACAAAAGTAGGGTTTCTATAATACACCAAAACGTGTATGAGCTAACAAAAGTAAGGTTTCTATAATACACCAGA
>NW_018479556.1:686-10431 GCF_002113885.1 Mizuhopecten yessoensis | reverse complement strand
CTACCGCTGTACAACTATAAAGTGTGTATGGTGAACTCATGTCTCTCGCTGTACGACTATAAAGTGTGTATGTTGAACTCATGTCTACCGCTGTACAACTATAAAGTGGGTATGGTGAACTCATGTCTGTTCTGTTACATCACAGAATACTATAAAGTGTGTATGGTGTACTCATGTCTACCGCTTTACAACTATAAAGTTGGTATGGTGAACTCATGTCTACCACTGTACAACTATAAAGTGTGTCTGGTGAACTCATGTCTACCGCTGAACAACTATAAAGTGTGTATGGGGAACTCATGTCTACCGCTGTACGACTATAAAGTTTGTATGGTGAACTCATGTCTGTTCTGTTACATCACAGAATACATGCTGATGTCTGGTTATATCGCCCATGCTGTTCCTCCCTCTGAGATCTTTTGGTGACGAACATTTTTAGTTTCAACATATAAGTAAACATTACAACAAATATCATTTCCCATCTATTTTTAAACACAACCAATTCTTTTAAATACTCAGGAAGAACGTTGCTTGGTCTGCGATATCAAACAAAATAGTATCAGACAAAGATCAAAAGGTTCATTCCAATGTATATTTAGGGTAGCGGAGTGCAAATTGCCACGGCTCTTTCTCTCTGATGTGATATCCACACATCTGTCTTGTCGTCAGTATAACGTTCAGATCCACATTAATTATAATCGACCTCGGTACCTGGTTAATATTCTGCTGGTGTAGGTAACGTATGATTCCCACAACTCTTTTAGACTCTTTTAGAAGACGCTAGTATTCATTTTTCTACATTATTGTGTTACTGTTCTGCCTACTATTTCATCAATAAAAATTTGTTGTAGCTCTGGCAGGTATCTTACTATTAAAAAATAAAAGGTTTTTGTGGCCCTGTAAGAATGTATCAATAAAATAGAGGTTCTGTATATGCTTTGGCGGATATTCAATTAGTAAATATAAACGTTGCTGTTAGAGATCTGATTGGTGTTTTATGTTATCAATAACTCGACATTATTCTCTTCTGGAGCAAACAGACCCCAGGATTATCTGTAACCCTGTAACTTGAATCTATTTAGACACGGTTAACGCAAATATTACTCAAATAATTATTTCTGTTTTGTATCCAGAAGTTTGTAACATTATGAAGGTTTTTTTTAATATCTTTCTCCTTTTACCGTGTATGTCGTCATCTGTTATAAACACTTAAGACATGCTGTTTTGACATTTAGTACAACTGATCAGTCCTAAATGGACGAACTATTCTTAATATGGTTTTAAACAATGTACGTTGTTTGGTTACCTGAACTGACTTACTAGATAATATTTACTTTTAACGGGGTGCTTTCTTATTTCGTAGTTCTAGTGAATTTACTGTTAATAGAAAAATATGATTTTGGAGCTCTGGTATTTTATTGGTTATTAAATTGTCAAAGCACAAAAGTACATACTAGTAACAGTACAGTTATCCAAACTGACAGCACCAACTGGATATATGATCGAGAGAAAACACCTTTCCGTTGACAACCATCTGGTGTTGACCGTTGACTCCATCCTCCATGGTTCTCTGTAGTGTTCCCAGATAGCTCGTCAGCTGAGCTACTGACATTGTTTTCAGCATGTCGCCATGTTCACGGAGAATCTCCTCTAAGTAAGATCGAGTTTCATTGTCGTTATTGACATATTCAACATACCCGACGAACTGCCCCAGCAGCTGTAGCGATTGTTTTATCAGATACTCTCTCTCAACGTCTTCAAATCGCAAAGGAAGAATAGCTCGACGCCTTCGCAGAATTTGGCTAGGGTTTTCTTCTGGAGAAGAGAGTTCCCCACTTTCCCAATCCGTCGCTATTTGTCGTGTAAAGTAGGACCGCAGAAACTGTGCAAACTCGTCTACAAAGGAGCAAAGTCAATTTATTATGGAGGAGCAGGGAAAATGTAAATATGTTTTAATGCTGATATCAATCATGTTATATAACAACATTCATGATAATTTACATAACATTTTATAAATCGATGCTGTGTCATCTAGACAGCCAACTAATAACGAAAAATTCGCTGAATAATAACATCAATGTTTAGAGCATGAAGGAGACGTGGACTGTGGCAATAAATCACAGAACTTATTATCATATAGATAACCTTTTATTATATATACATAAAACGGTTAGGTGATATAGTTTACAGAACTATGCTTATTATCATATAGATAACCTTTTACAGTTTGGTAATCACACTTACCTTTTCAAGGTGTACATGGTTACATTGTGAATTTGATTATAAATTTACTAATTTAAGCACCAATATTTCAAATATGAACTATTCATTTTCTTGTTTTTGAAATAATGTTTATTCTAACGTATATTTGAGTTAGAAGTTTCACATTGTTATAAAGGAGACGGTGTAGAGCGGTAGTTTCATGCCGAAATGTCTTTTTAAAGCAAATGTGTCGATTTATTAACACTTATTGGATGATATTGTTTTTCTTCAAAACCATGTTAAAGTGGTCGACTGTTTCTAATGGCAAACCGTCTCCTCTAGGTACGTATGCTGGTACCTATATATACATAAAACGGTTAGGGGATATAGTGTACAGAAATAGGAAGTTTAAATTAAGGATAAATGTCATGTTTAAAATGATAGCCAGATAAAGAAGAAAAGTTTTAGGTTAAAGCATATTCAGCTAAAACAAGAGAAAAGTTGATGGGCTAGGAGATAAAGTTGATGGGCTAGGAGATAAAGTTGATGGACTGGGAGATAAAGTTGATGGGATAGGAGATAAAGTTGATCGGCTGGGAGACAAAGTTGATGGACTAGGACATAAAGTTCATGGGCTGGGAGATAAAGCTGATGGGCTGGGAGATAAGGTTGATGGGCTAGGAGAGTAAAGTTGATGGGCTAGGACAGATAGTTGTTTGGCTGGGAGATAAAGTTGAAGGGCTAGGAGATAAAGTTGATCGGCTGGGAGACAAAGTTGATGGACTAGGACATAAAGTTCATGGGCTGGGAGATAAAGGTGATGGGCTTTGAGATAAAGTTGATGGGTTAGGACTTAAACTTGATGGGCTGGGAGATAAAGTCGATGGGCTACCCCCTAAAGTTGATGGGCTAGAAGATAAAGTTGATGGACTAGGACATAAAGTTCATGGGCTGGGAGATAAAGGTGATGGGCGAGGAGATTAAAGTTGATGGGCTAGGACAGATAGTTGTTTGGCTGGGAGATAAAGTTGATGCGCTAGGAGATAAAGTTGAGGCGCGAGGAGACAAAGTTGATGGGCTCGGAGATAAAGTTGATGGCCTAGGAGATAAAGTTGACGGGCTAGGAGATAAAGTTTATGGGCTAGGAGATAAATTTGATGGGCTAGGTGATAAAGTTGATGGGCTCGGAGATAAAGTTGATGGACTAGGACATAAAGTTCATGGGCTGGGAGATAAAGCTGATGGGCTAGGAGATAGAGTTGATGGGTTAGGAGACAAAGTTGATGGACTAGGACATAAAGTTCATGGGCTGGGAGATAAAGTGGATGGGCTAGGAGAGAAAGTTGATGGGCTGTGAGATAAAGTTGATGGGCTCGGAGATAAAGTTGATTGGCTGGGAGACAAAGTTTATGGGGTAGGAGATAAAGTTGCTGGGCTAGGAGATAAAGTTTATGGTCTAGGAGATAAAGTTGACGGGCTAGGAGATAAAGTTTATGGGCTAGGAGATAAAGTTTATGGGCTAGGAGATAAATTTGATGGGCTAGGTGATAAAGTTGATGGGCTAGTAGATAAAGTTGTTGGGCTAGGAGACAAAGTTGATGGGCTAGGAGATAAAGCTGATGGGCTGGGAGATAAAGTTGATGGGCTGGGAGATAAAGTTGATGGGCTAGGAGATAAAGTTGATGGACTAGGAGATAAAGTTGATGGGCTGGGAGATAAAGTTTATGGGCTAGGAGATAAAGTTGATGGGTTAGGAGATAAAGTTGATGGGCTAGGAGACAAAGTTGATGGGCTAGGAGATAAAGTTGATGGGCTAGGAGATAAAGTTGATGGGCTAGGAGATAAAGTTGATGGGCTGGGAGATAAAGTTGATGGGCTGGGAGATAAAGTTGATGGGCTGGGAGATAAAGTTGATGGGCTCGGAGATACAGTTGATGGGCTAGGAGATATAGTTGATGGGCTAGGAGACAAAGTTGATGGGCTAGGAGACAAAGTTAATTGGCTAGGAGACAAAGTGTTCAAAGTTTCTGGTAGATTGCATTTCAATTATACGGTTGAAACAATGGTTGAGGTTTCATAATAATCGAAAATTAAATAAATTAAACATAATTCAACGTGGCTCATTTTCAGTGGAGTTGAGTGAGATTAAATTATATGAAAATATCTATAAAACATTTACCGTTCTGTTAACTTTAGATCTATCTAAAAGAGGTAACACCATATTTACATTAAATTGCATTTTCAAATTCTTTTTTTCTTTCTTTAAGAACGAGTGCGCCTGCACCCCGCCATATAATAATTCTCTATATTGAGGACTATATACCCCATGAAGGGATTTTGTCATTTCTCAAACAAAAAATCAAAATTAACTGAAACGTACTTTTTATGGAGTTATATTTAACAGATTGATGTGAAATAGCTTGGTGTGGCTTTGTGAAAGCGTAGATGGGAAGACTTATGAATAGACGTTAACATAATGTTATAGAACACCTCTTACCGAGGACAATTTACTTGTCGACTGGTTTCCGCTAAAAAGTATCTAGTGATATACTGATCATTGGCCTTGTGACAGGAAAGATTGTAGTTTGAAAGCCGTTTTTATTTCTACAAAATACCGCAAACCAAACCACCTAAGGTCTACAACTTACAAAACACGTGTGGGATGTCATATACCTCGGCCTTTTATAGTATATTAGGGTTTAATATTGTTTCGACTTTATTTCAGACAAATACTCATCTACGTTAACTAAGTCTTGCAATCTCCGCTCACAAGCCAAAATTTAGTTCTGTTCCTGCCATGGAATGTAAACACACAGTTGAAACATGTTATTTTTGTGGTAGCATAAGGTTAACTTTTGACGTTAAACTTATTAGCATAATTTAACAGACAGTTCTGACAAGATACGGAATATTTCCTGATATTTACATTATACCCATATTCAAATATATAGAGGATCTGACACGAGTGTTCATGTAATATTTAATTTATTGAACGAGTTTTTATTAATTTCATATGAAATTAATAAACGAGTTAATAAATTTAATATTACATGAATCTATTTATTAGATAATTCGAGAAACACTCTTTTTCTTGACACATCTCCTCTATATAAACTGTACCGATGGCTGACGAAAGGACGCATTACATGCATTTTGTTTGGAGCTCGCTGCGCCTCAAAAAAGAGTTTCAGAAACTTCTTCCCGAGAACCTTTTCAATGAACAAACACTCATTTAGGTTTTCTACTTCAACCAATGTTTTAATAATTATCATAACAACATTAATTATCCTTTTTTTTATACGAAAACCATTCAACTAATTGGCGTTTACGAAAATAGCAGTGACGTCACATATATGGCACAACGGCGCGTGCACTGTCAAAGTAAAGGTCATTACAATATACATCGAAGTCTGCACTTTTTAAAAGTTTAAAGGGACTGAATTGATTGTCACTCTCTATAACACAAGCGAAATTTTTTTTGGAGAGGGATGTTGGTGAATGTGAACCTCGATGTTTCCGCCTGTCACTGAGTCAGAAAATATACTGTGGAATCCGCCATGAAACTGGATCACTGATGAAGTTGACCGGTTACACATGTTTGCCATTTGTTGCTATGTTCAAGTGGATTTTAAACATGTTAAATTTGTGTGAAGCTATCACTCGTGTTTATATAATGTTGAATTTATTAAACTCATTTGTTAATTGTATTCTCCCAGTGTCCCTGCCTCTGTATCAATGCAAATAGTAATCCGGTCAGCCATTTTGTTTACAAACGTAGAAGTTGTAGTGCGTAGGAATATGACCTGTTTCCCACGGTGACAAGACTCATTTGCATGTTTATAGTACGTGAGCTATATCGTTTTTATTGAACGGCAATATGGCACGGAAAAAGCATGTATTATATAATAAAATGTGTCAAACCAATATCAGACAAGTTTTCACTACCATTTTGTATTTTCTTGGCCAAACTCTTCTTTCCTTGTGACCAAACTATTCCCTTTTTGAAGTTCTATGTTCCATTCAGTGTACGTCCACGAAATGCTTTCAATAACAACAAACTGGTTTTGGAAAATCTTAGATACCAATAAGCGAAGTACTTTTTATCATATTGCTCAATAAAGTATTTAATGGGAACTTTTACATTCTGTTCTGCCAGTATTATACTTGAATTTTATCTAGTTTTACAATAACGTTAAATAGAACATCGTTTACCACAGAAATCAAAGGTGGTGATGGTGATTTGGTCACGCTGACCTCCCGAACATTTGAGGACACCAACAAGGCACAAGTAAACGTCCTGTGTGATAAGGAGTGTTCTATTTTGTGCGAGGGTTTCTTGTATTAAACATACTTACCGAACGTTCTAAATATTGACTGCTCCAGTTGAACTCGAAACCTTTCCGTAACATTCTCGAGGGTAGGGGCTCCACGCCCTTCCTCCAACAGTAAGCAAACTCCGACGACTAACAGACTAGCCCTATGGAATAATTCCATAGTAAACAGGATTACAGGTAAATATACACTGTCTCTTCTATTTTCGGCTCTCTGTTATCGGCTTCGTGCTTTCGGTGATAAAGACTGAGCGCTTCCTACGAATGTCGCCTCTATAGGTCTATACTCAGCAAGTGACGGTTAGTTTGTTGTTAGTATGTAAATAAGTTAAGATGTAGGCAATCAGATTAGATATATATATATCATGTTTCTATTTTCATTTTATCTACCAGCAAACGTGTTATCCGATTGTACGACTAAACGTACAATAAATTAATCCTACACGACGAAATAGCTGGTAAGTATGCTTAATTAATACACATGAATTTGATAGAACTTGTTTTATTATTGTTGTAAAATAAATGAATTTTACATATATAACATGCATTATGATGTTAGTAAAGAAAACAAAATTTGCACTTCCAAATCACACATAATATATCTTACCAAGACAATGATTACCGGTATATAATAAATCTTCAAAAACAGCGAATATACTCCTAACATAGTCTGTATTACACTTACACTAAATGATATATTCCTATCCTTTAGATACACTGCAAATAGAAAATACCTAAATGTAAACAACTGTAATTCGATAAAGAGAAATACTTACATGGAGTCGAAGTTATAAAGACCGCGTGTTCCGGAAGCGTAAGCGTCATCTGCTCGACAAATTTCAAGTAATTTCACGCCATCATAACAAAAAACGGGAGAGGTGCGACGGAATAACAAGGCATACTAACGAATATTGTCAGAAACATCGACCTTTGTATGGCACAAGGAAATGTTATGTTTCCCTAGGAGATTATGATGGGGACCATTAATTTGCCCATAATTTTTATTTTTTATTGACCTGCATCTTTGCAAACCGTGTGTTCTGAATTTGATCTTCAGCAGTCGACATCTCTGAGGGAAAAAACAAGACTATTTAAGCAAGCCCTTGCTTTCTAGATCAACTGCGAGATGCAAACACTAAAAGATCCGGACGAACTGTGTAAACAGTACACATAACCCTTGTTTACATCTTAACTATGGTCTTGATCATGGTCACCGAGATTACATTCAATAACGACTGATTATCTAGGTCAACTGACATATCAGGTCATTGTACAGATCAGGCGAGTATACGGGATTGGTATAGCTTATGTGTAGCCTTAGTACATCTTCTAATGTAAATGATATTATCCCGAATGATATTATCCCGAATGATTTTATCCCGAATGATATTATTTCTTTTATTTAGTGCAGTCTATTGATAACTGATTGTTGCTTCATCAATAAATTAATATCAAGATCATTGATACTGAAATACAATTGTGTAGCCAAATATTCCCACACTTCCTTTTAGATTCTATCATTAATAAGAAAGGGTAATCTAATAACTGCTTTTCGATGGAGATTGTTGGTTGATGTTGGGTTACTTGGTTACTTGGTAAGTTACATACTAGTTTATATGTATTGTGAATTGAATGATATTTTGGGACTTGATAGGGTGTATTATATTGTGACATTGAGGAATGTTGTGGCATTTCTTGGTATGTGCGGTGGCATGAGTGTGTTTTATAATGAGGTGGAATTTCGTTGAATGCATGGTTGCATGGTGGCCTACTAGAGTTTGTAATTATGTAGCATTTGGTATTGTGTATGGTGGCCTAGGAAAGTGTATACTTTCGTGACATTGGGCTATGTTGGGTGAGATTGGATGACCTGAGAGACTTTATTTGCTGTTACCTTGGGTGGTGGTTGGTGGATTGAAAGAGTTTATATAATGCTGTGACATTGTATGATGTTAGGTGGCGTGATATAATGTATAATGCTGTGACATTGTATGATGTTAGGTGGCGTGATATAATGTATAATGCTGTGACATTGTATGATGTTAGGTGGCGTGATATAATGTATAATGCTGTGACATTGTATGATGTTAGGTGGCGTGATATAATGTATAATGCTGTGACATTGTATGATGTTAGGTGGCGTGATATAATGTATAATGCTGTGACATTGTATGATGTTAGGTGGCGTGATATAATGTATAATGCTGTGACATTGTATGATGTTAGGTGGCGTGATATAATGTATAATGCTGTGACATTGTATGATGTTAGGTGGCGTGATATAATGTATAATGCTGTGACATTGTATGATGTTAGGTGGCGTGATATAATGTATAATGCTGTGACATTGTATGATGTTAGGTGGCGTGATATAATGTATAATGCTGTGACATTGTATGATGTTAGGTGGCGTGATATAATGTATAATGCTGTGACATTGTATGATGTTAGGTGGCGTGATATAATGTATAATGCTGTGACATTGTATGATGTTAGGTGGCGTGATATAATGTATAATGCTGTGACATTGTATGATGTTAGGTGGCGTGATATAATGTATAATGCTGTGACATTGTATGATGTTAGGTGGCGTGATATAATGTATAATGCTGTGACATTGTATGATGTTAGGTGGCGTGATATAATGTATAATGCTGTGACATTGTATGATGTTAGGTGGCGTGATATAATGTATAATGCTGTGACATTGTATGATGTTAGGTGGCGTGATATAATGTATAATGCTGTGACATTGTATGATGTTAGGTGGCGTGATATAATGTATAATGTTGGGACATTGGATGATGTTTAGTGGCGTGATATAATGTATAATGTTGGGACATTGGATGATGTTTAGTGGCGTGATATAATGTATAATGTTGGGACATTGGATGATGTTTGGTGATTTTACAGAATGTATAATGTTGTGACATTGGATGTAATGTTGTGACATTGGATGATGTTTGGTGACTTGATAGGGTTTATAATGTTGAGACATTGAGGATGTTTGGTGACTTGATAGGGTTTATCATGTTGTGACATTGGATTATGTTTGGTGACTTGATAGGGTTTATAATGTTGCGCCATTGAGGATGTTTGGTGGCTTGATAGGGTTTATAATGTTGTGACATTGGATGATGTTTGGTGACTTGATAGGGTCTATAATGTTGTGACATTGGATGATGTTTGGTGACTTGATAGGGTTTATAATG
>NW_018479556.1:0-622 GCF_002113885.1 Mizuhopecten yessoensis | reverse complement strand
TTTGGTGACTTGATAGAGTTTATAATGATTTGACATTGAGGATATTTGATGACTTGATAGAGTTTATAATGATTTGACTTTGAGTATGTTTGGTGGCTTGATAGGGTTTATAACGATTTGACATTGAGGAAGTTTGGTGACTTGATAGGGTTTATAATGATTTGACTTTGAGGATATTTCGTGACTTGATAGAGTTTATAATGATTTGGCATTGAGGATGTATGGTGGCTTGATAGGGTTTATAATGATTTGACATTGAGGATGTTTGGTGACTTGATAGGGTTTATAATGATTTGACTTTGAGGATATTTCGTGACTCGATAGAGTTTATAATGATTTGGCATTGAGGATGTATGGTGGATTGATAGGGTTTATAATGATTTGACAATGAGGATATTTGGTGACTTAATAGGGTTTGTAATGATTTGGCATTGATGATGTTTGGTGGCTTGATAGAGTTTATAATGATTTGACATTGAGGATGTTTGGTGGCTTGATAGGGTTTATAACGATTTGACATTGAGGATGTTTGGTGACTTGATAGAGTTTATAATGTTGTGACATTGAGGATATGTGTTGACTTGATAGAGTTTATAATGATTTGACTTTGAGGATGTTTGGT
>NW_018479555.1:0-10424 GCF_002113885.1 Mizuhopecten yessoensis | reverse complement strand
TAGATATGTGTCTGACAACATGACCAGATATGTAACGAGGTTTGTTTTGATTAGGTATATATGTTACTGTTTGACTTGATATGAACACTGCATGTTGTCCCATGTGACAACATAAATATGTGACATTGTCACCATTATGTCTATTTTCGAAGTATTATCGAAAAAGACAAATATGAATTGTATTTAATATTACGACCAGGTACGTTTGTGACCATGCGACCTGGTGTGTACTTATCACTGGTATTTATGTGACCATGTGAACTGGTGTGCATTTATTACTGGTATGTATGTGACCATGTGACCATGTGACCTGGTGTGTATATATTACTAGTATGTATGTGACCATGTGAACAGGTATGTATATATGACTGGTACGTATTTGACCATGTGACCTGGTATGTATATATTACCGATATGTATGTGACCATATGACCTGATATGTATATATTACTGGTATGTATGTGACCATGTGAAGGTATGCATATATAACTGGTATGTATATGCCCATGTGTCCAGGTGTGAAGATATTACTGGTATGTATGTGACCATGTTACCTGGTGTGTATATATTACTGTTACGTATGTGACCATATGACCTGGTGTGTATATATAACTGGGATGTATATAACTATGTAAACTGGTGTCTATGTTTAACAAGTACGTATGTGACCATGTGACCTAGTGTGTTTCTATAACTGGTATCATATGACCTGATATGTATATATTACTTGTATGTATGTGACCATGTGAACTGGTATGTATATATTGCTGGTATGTATGTGACCATGTGACCATGGGACCTGGTGTGTATATATTACTAGTATGTATGTGACCATGTGAACAGGTATGTATATATGACTGGTACGTATTTGACCATGTGACCTGGTATGCATATATAACTGGTATGTATATGCCCATGTGTCCAGGTGTGAAGATATTACTGGTATGTATGTGACCATGTTACCTGGTGTGTATATATTACTGTTATTTTTTTGAACATGTGACCTGGGATGTATATATTGCTGGTATGTATGTGACCATGTGACCTAGTGTGTATATATAACTGGTATGTATATGACCATGTAAACTGGTGTCTATGTTTAACAAGTATGTATGTGACCATGTGACCTAGTGTGTTTCTATAACTGGTATGTATATATAACTGATACGTATGTGACTGTATATATTACTGGTACGCATGTAACCATGTGAACTGGTCTGTATATATTACTGTTATGTATTTGAACATGTGAGCTGGTATGTATATATTGCTGGTATGTATGTGACCATGTGACCTGATATGTACATATTACTGGTATGTATGTGACCATGTGAAATAGTGTGTATGTATTACTGGGATGTATGTGACCATGTGAACTGGTATGTTTATATTGCTGGTATGTATGTGACGATATGAACTGGTGTGTATATAAAACGTGTATGTATGTGACCATGTGACCCTGTGACCTGGTGTATATATACATATCTGGTATGTATTTATAACTGGTATGTATGTGACCATGTGACCTGGTGTATATATATAACTGGTATGTATGTAACCTAGCTACCTAGTGTGTATATATAACTGGTATGCATATATAACTGGTATGTATGTGACCATGTGACCTAGTGTGTATATAGAACTGGTATGTATATATAACTGGTATGTATATAAAACTGGTATGTATGTGACCACGTGCACTGGTGTGTTTATATTACTGGTATGTATGTGATCATATGACCTGTTGTGTATATATTACTGTTATGTATTTGAACATGTGACGTAGTATGTATATATTGCTGGTATGTATGTGACGATATGAACTGGTATGTATATAAAACTTGTATGTATGTGACCATGTAACCTGGTGTATATATATATCTGGTGACCTGGTGTGTATATATATAACTGGTATGTATATGACAAGGTGACCTAGTGTGTTTATATTACTGGAATGTATATGACCATATGACCTGGTGTGTATATATAACTGTTATGTTTTTGACCCTGTGACCTGATATGTAAATTTTACTGATACGTATGTGACCATATGAAATAGTGTGTATGTATTACTGGTATGTGTGTGGCCATGTGAACTGGTATGAATATATTGCTGGTATATATGTGACGATATGAACTGGTGTGTATATATTACTGGTATGTATGTGACCATGTGACCTGGTGTGTGTATATTACTGTAATGTATTTTAACATGTGACCTGGTATGTATATATTGCTGGTATGTATGTGACCATGTGACCTGGTGTATATATATATATCTGGTATGTATTTATAACTGGTATGTATGTGACCATGTGACCTAGTGTGTATATATAACTGGTATTTATGTGACCATGTGACCTGGTGTATAAATATATAACTGGTATGTATATATAACTGGTTTGTATGTGACCATGTGACCTAGTGTGTTTCTATAACTGGTATGTATATATAACTGATACGTATGTGACCATGTGACCTGGTGTGTATATATATATAACTGGTATGTATATATAACTGATAGGTATGTGACCATGTGACCTGGTGTGTATAAATATATAACTGGTATGTATATATAACTGATACGTATGTGACCATGTGACCTGGTGTGTATATATATATAACTGGTATGTATATATAACTGATATGTATGTGACCATGTGACCTTGTGTGTATATATAACTGGTATGTATATATAACTGTTATGTATTTGACCCTGTGACCTGATATGTATATTTTACTGATTCGTATGTGACCATATGAAATAGTGTGTATGTATTACTGGTATGTTTGTGGCCATGTGAACTGGTATGAATATATTGCTGGTATATATGTGACGATATGAACTGGTGTGTATATATTACTGGTATGTATGTGACCATGTGAACTGGTATGTATATATTACTGGTACGTATGTGACCACGTGAACTGGTGTGTATATATTACTGGCACGTATGTGACCATATAACCTGGTATGTATATATAACTGGTATGTATGTGACCATGTGAACTGGTGTGTATATATTACTGGTATGATTGTGACAATGTGACTTGGTGTGTATATAAAACTTGTATGTATGTGACCATGTGACCTTGTGTGTATATATTACTGGTGAGTATTAGACCCTATGACCTGGTGTGTATACATAACTGTTATGTATGTGACCATGTGAACTGGTGTGTATATATAACTGGTATGGATGTAACAATGTGACCTGGTGTGTATATAAAACTGGTACGTTTGCGACCATGTGAACTGGTGTGTATATATAACTGGTATGTATGTAACAATGTGACCTGGTGTGTATATAAAACTGGTACGTTTGCGACCATGTGAACTGGTCTGTATATATAACTGATATGTATGTGACAATGTGAACTGGTCTGTATATATAACTGGTCTGTATGTGACCATGTGAACTGGTGTGTATATATTACTGGTATGTATGTGACAATGTGAACTGGTCTGTATATATAACTGGTCTGTATGTGACCACGTGAACTGGTGTGTATATATTACTGGTATGTATGTGACAATGTGACCTAGTGTGTATATATAACTGGTTTTTATGTGACCATGTGACCTGGTGTATATATAACTGGTATGTATGTGACAATATGAACTGGTGTGTGTATAACAAAGTATGTATATTACTTTTGCATGTGACCATGTGACCTGGTGTGTATATAACCAAGTTTGTATATAACTGGTATGTATGTGACATTGTGACTTGGTGTGTATATAACTAAGTATTATATTACTATGTGTATGATACCATGTGACCTTGTCAATATATAATTAAGTTTGCATAGTACTGGAATGTATTTGATCATTTGACTTGGTGAGCATTTAATAAAGTATGTAAATAACTATTATAAATGTGACCATGTGACGGTGTGTGTATATAGCTATATATGTATATAAGTGTATGTATGTAACCATGTGACCTGGTGTGTATAACTAAGTATGTATATTACTGTAGGTATGTGAACATGACATTTGTGACCTGGTGCGTATATAACTAGTTACATGTTGTATGTATATTTGTGGTATAAATATGACCATGTGACTTAGTATGTATATATCTAATTATCTAAGTATATAGTTATGCCTTGTACGTTGTTTGTATCTGACCTGGTGTGTATATATCTAAGTATCTAAGTATATATATATGCCTTGTACGTTGTTTGTATCTGACCTGGTGTGTATATATCTAAGTATCTAAGTATATATATATGCCTTGTACGCTGTTTGTATCTGACCTGGTGTGTATATATCTAATTATCTAAGTATATATATATGCCTTGTACGCTGTTTGTATCTGACCTGGTGTGTATATATCTAATTATCTAAGTATATATATATGCCTTGTACGCTGTTTGTATCTGACCTGGTGTGTATATATCTAATTATCTAAGTATATATATATGCCTTGTACGCTGTTTGTATCTGACCTGGTGTGTATATATCTAATTATCTAAGTATATATATATGCCTTGTACGCTGTTTGTATCTGACCTGGTGTGTATATATCTAATTATCTAAGTATATATATATGCCTTGTACGCTGTTTGTATCTGACCTGGTGTGTATATATCTAATTATCTAAGTATATATATATGCCTTGTACGCTGTTTGTATCTGACCTGGTGTGTATATATCTAATTATCTAAGTATATATATATGCCTTGTACGCTGTTTGTATCTGACCTGGTGTGTATATATCTAAGTATATAGGTCCTCTACATCAGGGTTCCTTGTCCGCGATGCTCTCAGCTTAACTGCTACCTTCGGCTGTCTTTAGCCGAGGGGACTATTGGTTTATATAATAGCTATATTTTCAATTATAGTATATCAGTTCTATCTTCTTGTAATATGATGTATATGTACATGTAACTGTTCTGTTTCACTGTGTCTTGAAAAAGGAGCGGATCGCTCCGAAAATTTGACAACCTAAACTTGTCCACACTGTTGGAATTACTTCTTTGCCCCATATATATGACCATATATATACTTGTATATATATTATATAAGTGTATATATATATGCCTTGTACGCTGTTTGTATCTGACCTGGTGTGTATAAATTTTGATATGTATTCTACATGCATTTTTTTTTTTCGATATGATTAGATTTTGAAGGTGTTAATGAACAAGGTCTCTGTGACATCTAATGAATGAAAAGAAGAAAGTAATGATTGATTAAATAGCATTTTCAGAACTCGATTTTTTTTATATTTATGACATATATTTTTGTAACACATGCTATAATTTATATCAAAACCTATACCGTCCTTCCCAAATAGTGTTATAATGAATATTCTGTCTTGTTAAGTTCTACCATATACGAAAACATAAGTAATCATTAAATAAAAATGGAACAATACGTTTAATTCCCAAGGTCTCCATCTATTCACTTGTATAACGAGACCCGATAAAAACCTGTTTACCTGTGATTTCCCTCATTATACAGGTTGACAATGCGTTCGACAGAGGTGACAGCTCTCTGAAAGATTCCTACAAACTGTGTACTCTCACTGATCTCAGGTAATAAAACGTTGTGAAATAAAAGCATGGTGTGGTTAATATATATCTCAACTTCTGTTTAACCCATTTCATGTTGGACAACCATTACCGTCCCATTACTCAACTAGTCAAATACAAATTAAATAGTGTAACCATCTCGTTCGAGAAACCGATAGTACAATTCACAAAATATTATTTATAAACTTATTGACATACTTTGTGTGTGCGAGCCGTTTTGAAAAAGTATTGTGTTACGTTTAACTTAATATCAATGTCTGGAATAATTCTTTTTTTTACCGTCATCTTTTCAGTCTGATTTTGTTGACGTTATAATGTTTTTTTCATTCAGGAATGGCAGCATTGTCGTACAGATAGGAATCCTTGTCTCCGGGACGTTCACTGTACCTGCCAACTCTGAATTTACTACGATAATCACGAGCTACATAGGGATAACAGGGATGTTTGGCCAATATCGGGTGATGATCAATACCGTAGTGATGATAAGCGCTGTATTTGAAACTGCCGGAGATATAACATCCCAAAATAATGAGAGTCCTAATGCAACTACAACCGAACCAACAACGACCTCTACAGAAACAGTAACAACTACAACCAAACCAGCAACGACCTCTACAGAAACAGATACAACTACAACCAAACCAACAACGACCTCTACAGAAACAGATACAACTACAACCAAACCGACAACGACCTCTACAGAAACAGCTACAACTACAACCAAACCGACAACGACCTCTACAGAAACAGTAACAACTACAACCAAACCGACAACGACCTCTACAGAAACAGCTACAACTACAGCCAAACCGACAACGACCTCTACAGAAACAACTACAACCAAACCAACAACGACCTCTACAGAAACAGTAACAACTCCAACAAAACCAACAACGACCTCTACAGAAACAGATACAACTAAAACCAAACCAACCACGACCTCTACAGAAACAACTACAACCAAACCAACAATGACCTCTACAGAAACAGCTACAACTACAACAAAACCAACAACGACCTCTACAGAAACAGATACAACTAAAACCAAACCAACCACGACCTCTACAGAAACAGATACAACTTCAACCAAACCAACCACGACCTCTACAGAAACAGTTACAACTACAACCGAACCGGCCACGACCTCTACAGAAACAGATACAACTACAACCAAACCAACAACGACCTCTACAGAAACAGTTACAACTACAGCAAAACCAACCATGACCTCTACAGAAACAGCAACAACAACTACCGAACCAACAACGACCTCTACAGAAACAGTAACAACTACAACCAAACCAATCGTGACCTCTACAGAAACAGTTACAACTACAACCGAACCGACCACGACCTCTACAGAAACAGCTACAACTACAACCAAACCAACAACGACCTCTACAGAAACAGTTACAACTACAACCGAACCAACCACGACCTCTACAGAAACAGTAACAACTACAACCAAACCAACAACGACCTCTACAGAAACAGCAACAACTACAACAAAACCAACAACGACCTCTACAGAAACAGATACAACTACAGCAAAACCAACCATGACCTCTACAGAAACAGCAACAACAACTACCGAACCAACCACGACCTCTACAGAAACAGATACAACTACAACCGAACCAACAACGCCCTCTACAGAAACAGATACACCTACAACCAAACTGACCACGGCCTCTACAGAAACAGTAACAACTACAACCAGACCAACAACGACCTCTATAGAAACAGATACAACTACAACCGAACCAACCCCGACCTCTACAGAAACAGTTACAACTACAACCAGACCAGCAACGACCTCTAGAGAAACAGTTACGACTACAACCAAACTGACCACGGCCTCTACAGAAACAGTAACAACTACAACCAAACCAACAACGACCTCTACAGAAACAGTTACAACTACATCCAAACCAACCACGACCTCTATAGAAACAGATACAACTACAACCGAACCAACAACGACCTCTACAGAAACAGATACAACTACAACAAAACCAACAACGCCCTCTACAGAAACAGATACAACTACAACCAAACCAACCACGACCTCTACAGAAACAGCTAAAACTACAACCAAACCAACAACGACCTCTACAGAAACAGATACAACTACAACAAAACCAACAACGACCTCTACAGAAACAGTTACAACTACAGCAAAACCAACCATGACCTCTACAGAAACAGATACAACTACAACCGAACCAACCACGACCTCTACAGAAACAGTTACAACTACAACCAAACCGACAACGCCCTCTACAGAAACAGTTACAACTACAACCAAACCGACAACGACCTCTACAGAAACAGATACAACTACAACCAAACCGACCACGACCTCTACAGAAACAGTTACAACTACAACCAAACCGACAACGACCTCTACAGAAACAGTTACAACTACAACCAAACCAACCACGATCTCTACAGAAACAGATACAACTACAACCGAACCGACCACGACCTCTACAGAAACAGATACAATTACAACCAAACCAACAACGACCTCTATAGAAACAGTTACAACTACAAGCAAACCAACCACGACCTCTACAGAAACAGATACAACTACAACCGAATCAACCACGATCCCCACAGAAACAGATACATCTACAACCAAATCAACCACGATCCCCACAGAATCAGATACATCTACAACCGAATCAACCACGAGCCCCACAGAAACAAATACATCTACAAGCGAATCACCCACGATCCCCACAGAAACAGATACATCTGCAACCGAATCAACCACGATCCCCACAGAAACAGATACACCTACAACCGAATCAACCACGATCACCACAGAAACAAATACATCTACAAGCGAATCAACCACGACCCCCACAGAAACAAATACATCTACAAGCGAATCAACCACGACCCCCACAGAAACAGATACATCTACAACCGAATCAACCACGATCCCCACAGAAACAAATACATCTACAAGCGAATCAACCACGATCCCCACAGAAACAGATACATCTACAACCGAATCAACCACGATCCCCACAGAAACAAATACATCTACAAGCGAATCAACCACGATCCCCACAGAAACGGATACAACTACAACCAAACCACCCACGACCTCTACAGAAACAGATACAACTACAACCAAACCAACCACGACATCCACAGAAACAGATACAACTACAGCCGAACCAACCACGACCTCCACAGAAACAGATACAACTACTACTTCCTTTGAAACAGCTACCACCTCTGCCAAACCAACTACGACTTCAACAGAAACAGTATCATCATCAGCCAATACTGCTAAGCCAACAGATACAACTACGACCGATCCCACCACTACGTCAACAGAATCAGTAACCACAACTGACACCATAACGACTACCATGCAAACGACAACAACAACAACATGTAAGATAAACGTATTTAGCACAATTTTAAAAAAAGGAAATAATTGCAAGATTTATCTACCAATTTACGAATATTACAAATTGTAGTATAGCGTTAAAATGAAAAGTGTCTTTTTATTTACAGATCTTTTATTCTATTGCAGGTATGTCCAATACTATCAAAATATCAGGGAACAGTGCATTAAATGAAGGAGACAGGTACGCTATTACGTGTACAGGGAATTTATCCACCAGTGCGGCATTACACTTATACAGAATAAAGACGGATACCGTAGAAAAGGTTAAAGGCGTCCCTGTTGAAGGCAATGGTACCTCGAACGATTCTTGTTACTATACAACAACAAAAACCTATAGCATCCTTGCTGACAGAAGTCAAAATGGAACCAGATTGAAGTGCATGGCGATAGACGAGATCATACTTTCTAACGCCAGTAGCGGCGTGCTCACTCTCAGAGTAGTGGCGGGAGGTAGGTGGTCATTTTTTGTAGTCAAATATTGTTATATATTGATATTAGTCAACTTCTGTATTTCATCGTGACTTAAACGAGAAAGGTCACTGGCCTGGTCATCATATAAGTCAAAATAATCGTATTAAAATATGTATAACTTCAGATTCTCGTAAAATTGGCTAGATAATGTAAAACAAAACTTCACTAATCCAGTGATAAAATGATTGTCAATATTATTCCAACAATCATGGGGTATAACTTTTATGTAAGCAGGGAAATGATAAATGGAATTTGACATGCACAAAACCATGAGTATGCATAATTTCTTCTTTTCACAGAAATACAACTCGACAGCTCGCTCACATCTTCTCATGGTGATCTACTCATTGCTTGCAACGTTCAATATGCACCAAATACCTGGAATGAGATTAAACTAATGTCTTCTGACATCAGTACTGGTATTGTCGCTGTTGGTTATGTCAACGGAACAACACAAAAGGACAACAACTCGTACCAACTGACCTTTCAACCTTCAAGTAGTAACGTAGCAATAAGTCTTCAATTTCCAAACACAACGAAACATTGTTTTGGGTGGAGGAACTACACGTGTTCACTCTATGACAACGGCAACATCATTGTGGATGCAGCGAAATATGTCTCCATTCCAGGTACATTTTATTACTTTATAGAANATTGTCGCTGTTGGTTATGTCAACGGAACAACACAAAAGGACAACAACTCGTACCAACTGACCTTTCAACCTTCAAGTAGTAACGTAGCAATAAGTCTTCAATTTCCAAACACAACGAAACATTGTTTTGGGTGGAGGAACTACACGTGTTCACTCTATGACAACGGCAACATCATTGTGGATGCAGCGAAATATGTCTCCATTCCAGGTACATTTTATTACTTTATAGAATTTGTCCATTATTAATGCATTAATCCTTTATTTTCAAAAGTGCTAATAATTCAAACATATCGTAATGTAATTGCTTCTTTTCCTTTCCATTCATT
>NW_018479554.1:10000-10406 GCF_002113885.1 Mizuhopecten yessoensis | reverse complement strand
TTTGGTTCAGTAGTCAGGTGTTTGGTTCAGTAATCAGGTGTTTGGTTCATTACTCAGGTGTTTTGTTCAGTAGTCAGGTGTTTAGTTCAGTAGTCAGGTGTATGGTTCAGTAGTCAGGTGTATGGTTCAGTAGACAGGTGTTTGGGTCACTCGTCAGGTGTTTGGGTCAGTAGTCAGGTGTTTGGTTCAGTAGTCAGGTGTTTGGTTCAGTAGTCAGGTGTTTAGTTCAGTAGTCAGGTGTTTGGTTCAGTAGTCAGGTGTTTAGTGCAGTAATCAGGTGTATGGTTCAGTGGTCAGGTGTTTGGGTCAGTCGTCAGGTGTTTGGGTCAGTAGTCAGGTGTTTGGTTTAGTACTCCGGTCTTTAGTTCAGTAGTCAGGTGTTTGGTTCAGTAGTCAGGTGTTTGGT
>NW_018479554.1:0-161 GCF_002113885.1 Mizuhopecten yessoensis | reverse complement strand
GTTCAGTAGTCAGGTGTTTGGTTCAGTAGTCAGGTGTTTGGTTCAGTAGTCAGGTGTTTAGTTCAATAGTCAGGTGTTTGGTTCAGTAGTCAGGTGTTTGGTTCAGTAGACAGGTTTTTAGTGCAGTAATCAGGTGTATGGTTCAGTAGTCAGGTGTTTGG
>NW_018479553.1:0-10338 GCF_002113885.1 Mizuhopecten yessoensis | reverse complement strand
TGTGCTGATGATGATACTAATTGATGCTAATAAAATAATACAACATTTAGAATTAAAACTTACTATATACACTCTTAAGATTTTGACCCTGCCACAAGATATTTTACTGATTTACATTAAATAATTTCATATAGGAAAACAATAAACAACGAAAATAACACCTTTCGAGAGCAAGCTTGGCAAAAGTAAACATGAATATTTACAGTGAAAAGTATAAATGATAAATAAATGAAAAATGATTTGGTTTAAGTAGAAATATTGTTGGAATGCTTTGTGAATATCAAATTTGAAATCCACCGTTCACGGTACCGAGTGTTACTTACGGACTTATGTGTGTTTATACTATTTTGATAAATACCGTACTGTATATCAAAATTTAACGTATGAACGTTAATTTTATGACTCTATATATGTACTCTAGCTTTTATTATTCCGTCTACAAATATAGAGAGGTTGTTATTAGGACATTTATCTGCTTTTTATTCCGACCACATACCCCTACAACCCGATATACGTGGTAGCGACAATGCCAATAATATCATAATCACAATTCACAAATATTAGATATCCCGACAATCAAAAGGAGAGGTTGTACATATTACTATTATACTTAAAGCACTAATGTTTATAAACACGCCTTTACGCCGATTTCTAATTTAAATCTCGGCTACAGGCCAGGCGAAAGGATACGTTTAAACAGTTTTTATATAATTCAAAAATAAATAAACCCATGTATAATTTTTGTTCTTTGTCTTGGATTTTATACATGTTACCTATAATTGTAAATGTCTTTTGTGACATGCTTGAGTTCTCTCCCCTTGCTCGGCTCCAATGTCCACTTTCAAGTTTGTCTTGAAACGGAATACCTCGAAAATGTCACTGTGTGCATTATTACTTAATAATATACTTACCTAACTATCTATACTCGTCCAATAGATAAACCTTTGTTAGGACCCGTGACCTATATTTTGCATCATGCTCTCTGAATTGCCTACATACTGCCTATATCTACGAATTATATTTGAAGTATATTTTTGATTTTCCCTCTTGGTGCCTCTTTCAAGGAAAGAGTGACCAAACCTCAATTCCCGGAACAGTAAAGAAAGACGTACAGTTCTATTTTCAAGCACAATTCTACGAAGAATATTTAGGGCATCATATTACCTTAGGTTACCCCGATATATAATATCGACTTTCACATATATCAAATGATCGTTTATATATGTCAACGTTTTAGATTATCAGTTAATAATTTGACATCAATGAAAATGTCAGTTTGGCATTCTTAAGTGGGATACAAATCTTTATCAGGTAAATTGATTTAGATAGTATAACATATTTACATTCCACCTTTGTTTACCAAGCAATACCAACACCCATGTTTGTTTGTTTTAGTTGTTGTCCCGCAATCCTGACAGTAACGCTTGTACCAAAGGTCCAAAGTACACTGGATTTAGTATAATATTTAAAGGACCAGATCGATTTGAAAAGCCGTTTGTCATTTTATTGTAAAATATAATCTAAAACGAGGTAAATCAAATATATCAGATCCATCACCAAATGCTGGTGTAGCTATGAATCGCTCCAATTACGCATACAAAGCATGTGTTAACTACACACATACTATCTATATATGATCACAGAAACGTACGAGGACATACACAAACGAATTACACATAGAATATCTAACCTTGTAATTGTGCGTAACGCGAACTGCACCCAGAAACTATTTATAGAAGCGAATGATAGTTAAAGACGGGGATCTACAAAAGTATGTGTACGTTTAGTTTTAGTATATATTGATGGAAAAACGTATTTTTCCTGGTTGTGTCTCTCTATAAATCGGACCTTTCGATGAGATATTTTTGTTATCAATGAGTTGTGAAGGAAGATACGGGTGCCTATTACTCTGTTGCTGATATACACCACGTGACCCCTATTCAAATTCGTGGAAACTTCGCAATGTAAAACTAACCCTAAGAGGATATGCTACAAAGTAAGTACGTGTTTCCAGAAGGTTACAGGGATATTTATAGATGAGAACTACACTGTATATTTATATTCATTCCACTGTCTGTAAAGGCTGTTGTCTAACAATCTGTCCATAGAAACATGATACATATGTACGTGTCTGTGTGTGACCTACATAGCAAGCAGGAAGCAGTTCCATAACAAGGTTTATTATACATACATGTATAACATTAACATTGAATTGAAATGTTGGATCTATCGTTGTTTATGTATTATCCAGTTATACACAGTTCTATTGGTCCATTTTACTGACATACTGAGCAGTATTGTCTTGTGTATATGACCATATAATAATGTTGATTTCCTGTCCTAGGTAATTCCATAATGACAGATACCGAAGAGGTTCCCATAGAAGTAATTGAGTTACACAATCATATGGTTGATAAACTTGGAAGTGAAATAGGACAAGAAGATGACAGATTCCATCGATTAATCAATCTGTTTGATAGAATTCCTCTCCAACCCACAGATAAACATGAAATTAAAAACATGTCAGATCTTATTGGGATACTTATGAATTACACAACGATCAAATACGGAGAGTATAAGGCATTAACTGATAAGCTGGAGATAACTCATAAACGAATGAAGTCGTTGGTCATTGAATATGTTAAGAAAATGGACATTGCCTGGAGGCGAGCCAGGGGAGAGAACTCCAGCATGTCACACAAGACATTTACAGGTAAGGCATATATATATATTGGTCAAAGAAGTATTATCAAACTTCCCAAATAACACTGGATCCTTGCAAAAGTATTTTTGTAGGATAAGAGCGACTTAATTTAATTGCTATGGGAGCAAGGAAGTAAGCATACCAATGTAGACAAAGCTGTTCCTTTTTTAAGACACAAAAAACACAAAGCAATTACATTATATATATAAATTTATATTCTCTATATTAAATTTAAACTTGAGACTATATGACCCTTGACAAAGAGTTGTCATCAACATTTTAACTACTTTAATAAGGTCCCACACGTTTCTATTGATATTCATTTCTATTATATTTACTTGAAAAAAAAAGCAAATTGTATAACTTATTAAACAGCCTTATTAGTGATATATTATGCATGGATAAACATATCTTTGAGAATTTACATTAATATATGTAAAATACATTGTTCGAGTTAGGAGCATGGCTATTAATTTGTGTTTTAATAGAATGCTTACAATCAAATTGAAATACCGTGACTTATTTGATCAAGGCAAAAATATACCCTCATAACAATACACACGTTCTATATCATATTGTTATAGTCAGTTGTGTACGATCTATAACATGATCTGTGATCTCACTATGGTACTGTGATAAAATATTGATATCCCGATACAGATCAAGCCACAGCATATGGTGGGAGCAGACAGAAACCTGGTGTACAGGCTGTTCAGGGTACGAACGAACATCCCAAAACTGATAGAGGTATGACTGTAATGTAGTATAATTAAAGAGTGTTTTGTTAGACATTCTTACCTACTCCTCCTTAAGACAAGCATATCGTAAAAAGTACGAATTAGACATCAAGACAACCGAAATAAAATAAAACTTTTTTCCTTTCAACAAAGAGAGGGAAAAACCAAGTAGTCTTTAAGGGTAGACATTCATTACACTACATGTGGCACTCGTCACGATGTTTAGCCAAATCTAAAAGGTCAACAATGATCTTAGACATATGGACGAGGATTTCATCATGAAAGACAATAAAGACTCGTTGGTGTCTCTGATGCATTAGTTATATAAGTTTATACAGCCGTGTAGACCTGACAGAGGATGGACATGATAGGTTGTCACTTTACATACTAAATAAAGTTGATGTATTGGTATATATCTAAAACTACTGAAACAATAAAGCAAAGTGGAATGACCTCAACCATCGCTCTATAACACAATGCTGGACTATGTATTATAAACAACAATCACTTACCATTTGAAGATTTGGTATTTACTTCACATCACGGTGTCGTATCCACCAAAGCCAGATAATAAAGAATTGATTGATCATTTTCCATTGGGCAATGCTGAATTAACTGCAGGGCCAGGACAGTGCGAAAGTATGTTATATTTTATGTTTTGTTAACAGCATTGGTATATTTTTGCATGGTTTGACACTTCTACATCTAAGTCATATCCTGTAAATATCTAATTATAGTCACAATCAGCTAATAACATGTAAATGACGAAATGGTTTGGTTTATTTATTGCAGAGTGGCGGTTTTATCTGGATTGGATATCGGATAAATTAACCACTGAAATAAGCACAGTTGCAACCTATCTACGCGTTTCATCAGATAAGCAGACGCAAATTCATAAAGATAACAACATTCAACATGAAAAATGCTTCCAAATTTTATGGGAATGGTATAGGAAAGCACAAGAAACAAATAAAATAGAGGTCTTAAAGGATGCGCTGATCTCGGCTGATAGAAAGGATATCACAGACTACGATATACCCCAAACAACAAGGTTCACTGGCGATATCCCATCCCCAGAAACACCAGTGACTGCAATCGACTTGCAGAATGTGTCTAAACACATCGGAACTGATTATCCTTCTTTGGCGCGGTATTTTGGAATTGACGAGGCTGACATACATGCGTCAAAGCATGACAAAGAGAGAATACAGGAGCAGGCCAGGGACGTACTTCAAAAATGTACCAATCAAACGCTGTTAAAAACACGTCAACAACTATGTGATGGTCTATGTTACAAAGAACGCAAAGACATCACCGATATACTGATAAAGGGATGGCAAGTTGCTAAATGAGCCAAAACCAGCGGCATATTGATTTTAAACCTAATACGTTCTCACTTTTGCCAGCGTATTCAAATGTTCTTAAGTTTAAACCATCACAGTGTCAATGAAATTATTTACTTTTGCACGTCCAAATCTTAGGTTCCTATACAACTGTGCAATCGCTCTGAATACGAAAACTGCGGCATTTCATTGACAAATACCTTATTATTGTAGCCAGTGCTCGCCAAGTCTTTCTGCAAAGGTTATGAAGGATGGGAATGGAACAACATGGTGTGTCAGTGCAATCTGATCATAGACTTCAGTGAGTAATATCCCGTGTCTCAACTGGTATTTACCTGTCAAAGTTACGTAAAGCGTATACACCATTCAGAAGATCGTATGCATGCCTTCACGAGCTAACTAATTTATACTAATTACATTTTGTATGTCGTAACACCTTTATACTCTTCGGACACGTATCTGTAATGTTATCGGAAGGGACGTGGCCACTACACTTTTATTGTGTTTCTGAGTCTCCATATGGCCTGAATAATCTGAAAAGACCATGTTTGCAGCATGATATCGTCAGTGTTCGGGACTTCCATCTACTAATAACTTGGTCATTACATTTTTATGGTGTATCCGAGTCTCGCTATGAACTGGTTTAATAAGCAAAGACCAAGTTTTCAGCATGATTTCTTTCACGTTTTTGTGACTTCCACCAACAAATAACATCAAAACAAGTGGTATACAATACAATGTGGATGTGTCCCAACTCGCTATAAAACTATCTACTAAGTGTATTATACAATTTGGTTAGCTTATAAATGAATTTTGCAGTTAAAATAAGATAATAAAAGAAGAAAAACATAATTGAATAAAAAAATATGTGTCTCTTTATTAGGTGTGTACAACAATGTGTACATAATTGTGACATTATATAGCTGATCGTAGCTCTACATCATACAAAATATCGATATGACCAGGTGTTCCTGGTGTTATAGCGTTGACGCAAAGGCGTTCCAAAAGACTGAAATGTCGCTGTAGTTTTTTCTACTCTCCCGCAGGCTTAGCGTCGAAATTACAACACATAAGCGCAGCTTAGATGCAATCAAAGTGCGCATCCTAGCGGAGAGCAATGGTACTAAAGCAGGTATTTCAGTCATCCATTCCAATGTCTTTATATTATTTATTTGAATTTATTGTACAAATCCTTCGGTTTATAACATGCAGGTTGCTGGCCGGGTTTTATGTACCACGCAGCTATATCACCATAGATACGGCGGTATTTGTTCTCGTTGTGAAGACGCTGACAAAGGTCGCATATCCCTTTATTCCAACTGTTCAGTATTCCCTCAGTATAGAAATATTTCCGCCATCTAAAAAACTTCTGATATGCAGCCATGTTTGAATTAAGACCAGACAGATATATACCGAGATGTACTGCAGACCGGAATTTCTTTGTATCGATGGTCGAACCTGGTGGATGGTATAGCGAACGATTAGCGCCATCCCGTACAACAGGCACAATGTTATACCGCAAAACCAAATTCAACGACTTCTCTGTAACGTAATCCCGACATAGCGCGTTCTCCAACGACAGATAAAATTTGTAAGTTGGTACAGTTGCTGAGAAACATTTGTTTTTGTGGTTCTGGGTGATGTTCCATGATGTCTTGTGTCTATTTTTGCCGTAACATTTCCGTTCACCACATTTTCCATAAATGTCAACGTGTATACCACTTCTTTTAATTTGTTCGACATACTCCATACGCCTTGAAGGTGTCCCACAGTGACTTATGAAGCCTACGGCAACTTTACTCCGTACTTTTGATTTCAGTTGAAGCATGAAATCATCGTCCAGGACCTGCGACCTTTTAACAAATCTTCCGTGTGGAATGTGAAAATCAGAATCCCGTCTATAGGTAAATGTCCAGTTGATCTTCCCCATGAACTTATTTAGTACATCTTTGTCTGCAAAATTTTCTGGTGCTTCGAATTCGGAGAAAATCCATACCTGTCCCAAACGTTTTTCAGGAACATTAGGTAGTGTATGCATATTGAAGAAAACTGCATCACTGGCCGCTAGTTTGGTCACATCTTTGGTAAGGGTACAGTCTTGTACAGAACAGTTCTGGAATACGGCTGAGCTATCTGTCCTACCCTCCATCCAGTCGTTCCACCAGTGCAGAGGATTATAGAATAGGATCAATTTCTTTTTAGCTTGTTTGTTTGGAGCACGAACCATGGCTCCAGTATTCCTACATGTGTTACATCCATTTCTATGTTGAGTCTCGTTTTCATGTCCGGTTCTGACGTGAGTTATTCCCGCAGCAAAGTGTGACGTCATGGACAGTCGTACGTTATACACTATGTACGTCATCATGATTACGGTAACCATTAACAGGACGTAACATCCCCTCAGGAGGTATTTTGTACTGGTATGCTGCAAAAGAATAAGGTGTCATTGTATGATACGAATGTTAGGAACAACCTACTTGCATATATAACTTATAATGCCGTTAGCGTGAAATATAAAATATGGAGAAACCTAATATGGGTTGACATTGCTCAAAATCTCTATATCTACATATCTATAACATCAATCAACAATATATACTTAATAGATGATTCAATTTAATTTAATTCTCAAATGTCATCGTCTTCTTGTCTGGTTGTTGTCTTCATATTATATTCGTGTTAATTGCTGAGGTGGTATTCAGAAACCATTTACAAGCACCAAAATTTGTTCTATGTTCAAGCAAACTTTTAACATAAAACATTATTTACAACATGAAGCAAACTTTAACGTAAAACATCGCAAGGTAAAATAAATTAAAGGAGACATAATAACATACTACGTGAAATACACTAAAATTTAAATCAAAATATAAAATCAGACATAATATAATGTCAAATACATGTACATTGTACTCATGAAATAAACCAAAACGTGAAACACTATAGAATGAAACAACCATGAAATGCAACATGACGTGAAACACTGTAACGTGAATAACTTGACTGCGTGAAACAATACCACACAAAGTAGAGTTTGCAAGCCAACATGACGTGAAACAAACCATAACGTGAAACATATAATACAAAAACGTTAAATACATTTTAACATGAAACAGACTATAATGACCTTACCGTTGACATTCTGATAACATCGATTTCATTTAGGTCCTATGCAATTCCGCTAGTTTGTTCCATTCAAATGATTTGTTGACGTACTGCAATATTCGTTATGTCGTGTTGACAGAAATATAACGCCGTACTTTTAGTATCCCTCGATATGAAAACTAAAACATCCTTGTTGACCACCAAGAAAGATATTTTGCATGTAATTAGAGGTCGAAGTATCGAACTGACAATTTATTTTAAATGGCTAACTGGCAGGGTATTCCCTTACACAGGATATCAGTCTGTTCATTATCAGATCCCTGTAATGTATTAACGCCACGGTCGCATTGTGTATATCTTCCAGACCATGCTGTTCTGTGTCTTTAGTTAACTAGTTGTATATACACTATATATGTTTTTAAATAACTTTATTTCTTGTGGCTTAAAAACAAAGCTTTTGTTACTGGTTTGATTTGGTTTTGTTAATCTTGTTATTTCACGTGGGAACTCTGTGTGACGCTCAACTTTAAATGGACAGCGTAGAGGACTGGTTAACCCCTTACCGGTATAATTTGACCGGGAGGAATGCTGTGCTGGGTACCTTTGGCATGGTATTTCAGTGAGGTAGCACTTTAAAGTCAGCATCAGATTCGATATCATAATGAGGCGACACACCCTCATACCACATCCAGCACACAACATACATTACACAAATAGCAGCACGATTTTAAATGACTTTGGATGTTAATATGCTAGGACGTTAAAATCATTCAATTCAAACCAAACCAAAGCCTTGTGTCTGAAATAATGGCGGGTAATTTCAATTCAAAAGTTAATATCGAAACAAAATGGTATATTGCGCAAATATATATCAATATGAAGTTACTTAGGCTTGCTATAGGCGATTGAGTTTCTCCTGTGGTTAAGCCATTGCTACAGGCAGCTTTGGTTCAATTCCAGGTGAGAGTTTGGGTCTTTCAAAAGAACTTTGAAACATGTTGTACTTTTGCTTGTCCTTAGAGACGAAGGTAAGACACACCGCACTCGTGAGATTGAACCTGTACAATTTGGTACTTGATAACGCATGTCAAAAATAAATTACACTGCATCACACAGATGTTAAGTCTTTCTAAAACTAGAGTAGTGACAACGCAACAACAAGGCAAACTTATTAGCAAGGTCCAAATCATCAATCTTTATATCACACAAAAAAGAGCTTACTTCCGAATGAGATCACGCCGGCGACCATAACTTGTGCATGGTCTTCATCGACCTGCATCTCTTGAAAACCTTTGTTGTACTTTTGCTTGTCTGCAGTCGACATCCATCGCAGAACACGTGATATTCGTAGCAAGCTTTTTAAATATCGAATCAACTTAACAAGTTAATCACTGTGAGTTTGTGATGCAGGGGTGTTACTATCAACAAAAGGAAAGTCGCTATCGTAAAATCGAAACAGTCACGCTTTTCATGCAAATGATAGAAAGCCGACCCTGTTGGTAATGTTGTTAGTAAAGATTGGGGGAAGCAGTTGATTAAGAAGAGTCTGCAATGTCCTAAATTTCAAGATAAGGAGCATTTGTTTGGTTTGGTTTTATAGGGTTAAATGTCCTATCAACAGCTAAGAAGTAGGGTATATATACGATCGACGCAGTCAATAAGTTACAGTCAGCATATCACTGATATATCGTAATCCCGTTGGAATTAATATTATTGTTGGCATATGGTAATAAAATGATTTTGTCTATGTTCCGGTTTATAAAAACTTATCAGTGATATAAGAAGCCAAAATGGTGAAGTTGAGCAAAATGGGAGATAAAAACAAAATACATATAACTAAACAAGTAAAATAATAAGGCAGGGATTTACCCGGAAATCACTGAAAACGCACAAGAATAAGACAAGATATGTCGGCAAGATTTTAAGCGAATTTTACTAATCGTCGAAAACTGGATAAAATGGAAGTGAAGTAGTAGTATGTCCAAAAAAGAGAAAGTCGGGGTAATAACAAAAAAACACAAGGCACTAATGTAACATAATCAAAACATTGATAACCATATCGCACAACGACATAAAATATTTTGTTTTGGTATCATTTTACAATTAAATATTTTCTTATGGTATCACTTTACAATTAAATATTTTCTTATGGTATCACTTTACAATTGAATCTTTTCTTATGGTATCGCTACAATTGAATCTTTTCTCATGGTATCACTTAACAGTTGAGTATTTTCTTATGGTATCACTTTACAATCGAATATTTTCTTATGGTATCACTTTACAATTGAATATTATCACTTAACAATTGAATATTTTTTATGGTATCATTTTACAATTGTATCTATTCTTATGGTATCACTTTACAATTGAATCTGTTCTTATGATATCACTTTACAATTGAATCTGTTCTTATGGTATCACTTTACAATTGAATATTATCACTTTA
>NW_018479552.1:5009-10334 GCF_002113885.1 Mizuhopecten yessoensis | reverse complement strand
CATACCACAACTAATCTTGAAGCTAACAAGTCTGAGCACTCTAGTAGTTAAGCTTGACTGAGAACAGTTTAAATGTAGAATCCGTATATGTTTTGTATTATTTTTTTCCCCTTCAGTCAGCCTTGTTTGCTTTGTTCCGTTGTTATATACTCAATGGACATATTTCTAATCATTCTGGCATTTGTAGCATATTTTTTTAGTTTTCCTGATGATAGTAATTTCACAGATTTTACTGTAGTACGTTTACAGGTGATTTTTGCCAGTGTTTGTAATATTCAATTTACTCGATAGCCAAGCTTCTTCCACAGTTCTATGTTTTGAGGAAGAAAGATGAGCCCACAACAATATGTTTCACCTATATGATCATAGCTGAAATGTCTTAAACAGGTATTCTTGATTATATATATCATGCCAGTTTCATCCCGACTTAGCATTAATCCATGATACGTCATAAACATTTTTTTTTTTAATTATATCAAACTTATAATCTAATATATTCTACTCAATCTTTTCTCAAAAGAAACCAGGTCATAATATTTTTCTGATCTTTCATTTCCCCTTTTTTTTGAAATCATAGATGGAACGATAATGAATGTATACTACGGATTATTCACAATCAATTTTATGATAAACTATTTTAAAATAAAATTGATTGTTAATATATGAAAACATATCTG
The DNA here is from genome assembly GCF_002113885.1 of Mizuhopecten yessoensis. Taxonomy (NCBI): domain Eukaryota; kingdom Metazoa; phylum Mollusca; class Bivalvia; order Pectinida; family Pectinidae; genus Mizuhopecten; species Mizuhopecten yessoensis. Next base: position 9,657 of record NW_018479552.1, on the reverse strand, counting down.
TAAATATCATTTGCTTACGGGTTATTTCCATAAGAACATAGAACTGATAAGCGTACATCTTTATTTACCTGTTTGTGGTATCTCATTAACCTTTACATCAAACACAAGTTTGATATAAATTGAATCATTGATATCTAGATTTGCATATCGTATTGTCATAAATACGTTGGTTCATATTTACAATAGATGTTTACGACATGGTCATTTTGCTACCGAAACTATATACCCTAATCCGGAATAAACTTTACTCTAACAGAAAATATGTATTTCNCCGGTGTTCCGCTGTTTGTTGTGCCAGGAAATATACGAAAATCCAAGAGTGTTACCTTGTGGTCACACATTCTGCTCTCCGTGTCTGACCACTTATATCCAGGCTGAACACGTATGTACCGATGAAGATCGTCATTACTTCCCGTGTCCTGTCTGTGATACTCCTATTACCCCGCAGGACCCAAGCATACACGTCAATACCTGGGGAACTTCATTCCCCATAAATCACCTGTTCCTAAACCATACAAAACAGACATCGGATGATCAAATATGTGAAGCATGTCTGAGAGACGGTGAATCCAGTTCTGCCGAGGTCTGGTGCACTGACTGTGCTGAAATGTTGTGTAAAGATTGTAAAACTTGCCATAAACGGAGTAAAGTTTCCAGCAAACACAAACTTGTGCCCATTGACAGAGAGTCTGGTGGAATCAAAAGGATAATCGTGAACGATATTTGTCCGAACCACAACACGAAGCCGTTAGATTTCTATTGTGTGGATCACGGATCACTTTGTTGCAGTGACTGCGTGTCCTTGACCCATAGAAACTGCAATAATGTAAAACAACTGGACGACCTCGTACAGACAGCTACACCAGGACAGAATGACATTGACAAAGAATGGGAGGAAATACAAGAAGAGTCGAAGAAAATGTTTGAGGATGGCAATTCACAGATAAACCATATAAACTCAACAGAAAGGGAAGTATCGGCTAAAATGACTCGTGTGATACAACAGGCTAAAGACAAGCTTGATGACCACAACGCGGCATTCCAGTCAGACCTCGCACACAAATGTAACTCACATAGACAACAGATAACTTCTCGACTGAGATGTGTTAGCAAATTTAACACCAACGCTGAGAACTCGCATCTACTAATGTTGTGCTTGGAAACACAGGGATCCGATCGACAGACGTTTATCACAAGAGAGCAAACAAAGAATCAATTGTCAGGACATTACCGTCGGATGGATCAAAACACCAAGGAACTGCCTAATACGTTTGACATTACGCTGAAGATAGGACCAATCGTAGAAGAAATCATGAAAGTGACGACCGTTGGTGATGTTGATGTGACCTCGACCATCTCACTGACGTCACAGAATGCAAATGCGTGTATCGGCTCTTTGCTTGAGACCATAATTTCCACACCGTCACTTGCTTCGTCTGTGGACTTTTCTTCAGCGTCTGACCTTATAGATTCCCTTCAGCGTATACCAGTCATTTCACCTCCAACAGCTGAATTAGTGGATGTCTGGGAAGGTTCAGTATCTTGTGTAAAAACCGTACATGGAAGTACGTTGGGAGGATCTGTCAAGCCTTTTTTGATAAGTGGAATTGTTACCGACAACGGACAACTACTTACCACAGATAGAGATAACAAACGACTTTTGTTGTTTGATGACAACTATTCCTTAGTGAAGAAATACAAAGTTGATGAGTCGCCATTAGACGTCACACGTGGACCTGCTACTGATGAAATATTTGTGAGTTTGTTCGGGGGCCAAATACTGAAGTGTACTCTACGGAATGACCAACTATCTGTGACCAAGAGGATCACGTGTCCACTTGGAACGTTAGGAATAGCAGTTCATGGAGATAACATCTACGCCGGTACGTCTGGAAGTGTGGATATTTTGTCTATGGATGGAAAGGTTATTCGGTCAATAACGAAAAGTGGAGGTGACACGTACTTTGCTCTATCTACATCCAAGGCCAGAGTGTATCACAGAGATAACGATGATATATTGTGTAGACGACTTGACAATGACGCAGTAGTTTACAGGTACAATGATCGTCGTCTGAACTATCCTGGAAGTATCGGACTTGACCGGGATGACAATGTATATGTATGTGGATTAATCTCACGCAATGTTTACCTGGTTTCACCTGACGGATCAAGGGGGAAGGCACTGCTGACCAAACTGTCCGGTATCAACGAACCGTATGGTATCATAGTCCACCCCACCAAACAGGAGTTCATAGTAACATCTTTACATGAGTCTGTTTCGTTCGANTTCAGTTCACAAATCGTACGACTCTGCGGTGATAGCCATCTTTAGAAACAAAGTATCGGACATAATGAGAAATGGCATGATTTGGATCGTTTCAAAACGTAGAAAAAATGTATGCCGCAGAGTGTTTAAGATCACTATCCTGTTGTAAAATCAACTATAGCCCTATTAATAAATGTTGAATGTTAGATGTGTGTCTCACAAATTAGATGAAACGTTATACATATAAATGATTAAAAATACACCATATGTACATGACACATAGTCGTTTTATTGGTAAAGCGTGTACATATATGTGCTATTCCAAACGGAGCTTATCTTTCTTATAAATGATTCTCCGATCAATGAATTTGCGTATATACAACATTTGTAACATGATTTACTTTCTAAAATCTATTTAGAGTATCTTTCATGAGAGTAATATATACGAAGATATGATAGTTTGTTAAAAATGAAAAGTATAATGATGCATTGGTGTTATTCACTATATTTAGTTTTGTATGATAAAACGAAAACGTCTGGAAAAGCTCATGTATGAAGATCAGATATATAATTCCATTATATTGTTTTAAAATTATATGTATATTATCTTTTAAACATCATGTGATATTTAAACGTCCATGATCGCATAGTCTATATGTACCTACGCAAGGCTGTGTTTAACATGTAGCTGCAGTACTTTATATATCAAATGGTTAACACGATATATAACGTAAATCTTATACACATTGTATAATGGTTGTTTTAAAGGAACTTCTTCATACTTTAAAAGCTTTGCCTAACAAACAAACGACAAGGATGACGTCATAGTCGATACAACAATAAAACTGTCACCACAACAACCTGATCATTATCGACGCGGAAGTGTTTCGTACCGCAAGTGGCATCCGTTATTGTATCTGAAAACAAAGTCCGGAAATTGTGTTGGTAACCTACGGTTTGTGAATCGGTGAGCAGGTTTATAAGCATGAAATTCACTTTATTTTCGTCGATTTTTTACTACATCTAAGCTTTCAGGCAAGGACCAAATGTCTACTTCTTGCGTTGACCTCCGCTAGTGCACCCTATATTTGCTAGTTATGAGATTGGTCACTGACCATCTACAGAACCTAAAAAGGCCAATACGTTTTAAAGGGGAGAGGCGTAACTCGAACCTCATATAACATTTGTTGACTCTCTTGTGTTCTTTATATAAAAAAATGACTGCAATAATTTATTTATTTATCAATGACCATTGAAAAAGCTACTTCATTTCATCAAACTTATGTTAGGTTTGATAAGTTAGGTTTGTTACGGTATTTTATCATACTTCATTTTGTACTTTAGGCTTTGTTTGCTTTGTTTTGACGTTGAGTTCAGATTGTGCCTTTGTGTATTGGCGATGCGTCCTTGTTGCAATATCTTTTGTAAATAAAAGTATTCAAATGCAATATTTGTAGTGAGAATTTTATACAAATTCATAATAAATTCAACAACAACGGATGTAATATACTTCCGTTTTAATAAATAATGATCACTGTTATTTTTAACGAAACATTGAAATGATTAAATCATTGTTATTGTTTTGTAACCAGATTTTGTGTACAATGACATCTTGGGATGATGGAATGTAGAGTGCAAGAATTAGATCACTACGACCTCACTGTGTCTTTGACCTTTGTCCTTAACTTTTGAAAAAGATTGCTCGGGGCATATCTTCTATACTATTTCACCTGGAGTAATCAGATTTGGAATATGTTTAGGATGAACGGAGGAAGCACAATATCAAAACCAAAGAAAAAACATTGTAATAACCCATTTCATATAAAACGGAGGTAACACCAGATGGTCACAAACATTATTTCTTGCACACCACGCGGCTTGTGACATAATTTCTCTTATCAATTTCTGTGTATTATAGAATATCCTAATGTTGGAATTCTCTCTCGTAGAGAAAAATAATCAGCAGAGGAAATACTGATTAAACATCAACATTTTTGTGACTGAAAGAGCTAACCAAGCAAAATTAAAGGCAAGGTGGAACAAGGTGCGATGAAAACGTAAACATTTGTGTAACACACAATAAACACAACAACAAAAAATAACCAAAAACATGATACTGATCAATTAATGTATAATAATGGAAAATGCATATGATTTTAAAAGATAAAAAGACAAAATCATAACTTTGAATGGATAAATAACAAGCATTTTAAGACGTGTATCTCTGTATACGTTTTTCATTTATTTAAGTATACACGTTAACAATTTATTATTTCTTGGTTAAGTAAACATGCATGTTGATACATACAAAGAATTCACTGGGTATCTCCTGATGCATTCAGACTAAAGTAAAGTCTGTTTCACTCAGCTCAGCAGCCGGTA
>NW_018479552.1:0-1924 GCF_002113885.1 Mizuhopecten yessoensis | reverse complement strand
TGTCTCACAAATTAGATGAAACGTTATACATATAAATGATTAAAAATACACCATATGTACATGACACATAGTCGTTTTATTGGTAAAGCGTGTACATATATGTGCTATTCCAAACGGAGCTTATCTTTCTTATAAATGATTCTCCGATCAATGAATTTGCGTATATACAACATTTGTAACATGATTTACTTTCTAAAATCTATTTAGAGTATCTTTCATGAGAGTAATATATACGAAGATATGATAGTTTGTTAAAAATGAAAAGTATAATGATGCATTGGTGTTATTCACTATATTTAGTTTAGTATGATAAAACGAAAACGTCTGGAAAAGCTCATGTATGAAGATCAGATATATAATTCCATTATATTGTTTTAAAATTATATGTATATTATCTTTTAAACATCATGTGATATTTAAACGTCCATGATCGCATAGTCTATATGTACCTACGCAAGGCTGTGTTTAACATGTAGCTGCAGTACTTTATATATCAAATGGTTAACACGATATATAACGTAAATCTTATACACATTGTATAATGGTTGTTTTAAGGGAACTTCTTCATACTTTAAAAGCTTTGCCTAACAAACAAACGACAAAGATGACGTCATAGTCGATACAACAATAAAACTGTCACCACAACAACCTGATCATTATCGACGCGGAAGTGTTTCGTACCGCAAGTGGCATCCGTTATTGTATCTGAAAACAAAGTCCGGAAATTGTGTTGGTAACCTACGGTTTGTGAATCGGTGAGCAGGTTTATAAGCATGAAATTCACTTTATTTTCGTCGATTTTTTACTACATCTAAGCTTTCAGGCAAGGACCAAATGTCTACTTCTTGCGTTGACCTCCGCTAGTGCACCCTATATTTGCTAGTTATGAGATTGGTCACTGACCATCTACAGAACCTAAAAAGGCCAATACGTTTTAAAGGGGAGAGGCGTAACTCGAACCTCATATAACATTTGTTGACTCTCTTGTGTTCTTTATATAAAAAAATGACTGCAATAATTTATTTATTTATCAATGACCATTGAAANATATGTTTAGGATGAACGGAGGAAGCACAATATCAAAACCAAAGAAAAAACATTGTAATAACCCATTTCATATAAAACGGAGGTAACACCAGATGGTCACAAACATTATTTCTTGCACACCACGCGGCTTGTGACATAATTTCTCTTATCAATTTCTGTGTATTATAGAATATCCTAATGTTGGAATTCTCTCTCGTAGAGAAAAATAATCAGCAGAGGAAATACTGATTAAACATCAACATTTTTGTGACTGAAAGAGCTAACCAAGCAAAATTAAAGGCAAGGTGGAACAAGGTGCGATGAAAACGTAAACATTTGTGTAACACACAATAAACACAACAACAAAAAATAACCAAAAACATGATACTGATCAATTAATGTATAATAATGGAAAATGCATATGATTTTAAAAGATAAAAAGACAAAATCATAACTTTGAATGGATAAATAACAAGCATTTTAAGACGTGTATCTCTGTATACGTTTTTCATTTATTTAAGTATACACGTTAACAATTTATTATTTCTTGGTTAAGTAAACATGCATGTTGATACATACAAAGAATTCACTGGGTATCTCCTGATGCATTCAGACTAAAGTAAAGTCTGTTTCACTCAGCTCAGCAGCCGGTACCCATTGTTACTAATGCTTAAAATGGTATGTATTGAAAACGGGTACATTTTTTGTTTTCATTCTAATAAAAACTTTTTTATATGGGGGGTTTTCACTTGATTCAGAATATAGATCAAATAAACAAGGCCAACAATGCCAGTTTGCTTTATTTCCATATTTACAGCTGAAGAAATACATTGTTTTCGAGTGAAATAAATAGTTTGTGATGGTCACTATCATTCCTTGAGGAAAGTATGAAACGGTT
>NW_018479551.1:8980-10298 GCF_002113885.1 Mizuhopecten yessoensis | reverse complement strand
GAACCTTGTTGGTATATTTTGTAACTTTCATTGCTGTACACCTTTGAGTCGTGGTTTTTTATTTTGTAACTATCATTGCTGAGAACCTTATTGGTATATTTGGTAACTATCATTGCTGTACACCTTTGAGTCGTGGTTGGTATATTTTTTAACTATCATTGCTGTACACCTTTGAGCCCTGGTTGGCATATTTTGTAATCATAACTATCATTGCTGTACACCTTTGGGTTGTGGTTGGTATATTTTGTAACTATCATTGCTGTGAACCTTGTTGGTATATTTTGTAACTTTCATTGCTGTACACCTTTGAGTCGTGGTTTTTTATTTTGTAACTATCATAGCTGAGAACCTTATTGGTATATTTGGTAACTATCATTGCTGTACACCTTTGAGTGGTGGTTGGGATATTTTGTAACTATCATTGCTGTACACCTTTGAGCCCCGGTTGGTATATTTTGTAATCATAACTATCATTGCTGTACACCTTTGGGTTGTGGTTGGTATATTTTGTAACTGTCATTGCTGTCACCTTTGAGTCGTGGTTGGTATATTTTGTAACTATCATTGCTGTACACCTTTGAGTCGTGGTTGATACATTTAGTAACTGTCATTGCTGTACACCTTTGGGTTGTGGTTGATATATTTTGTAACTATCATTGCTGTACACCTTTGAGTCGTGGTTGGTATATTTTGTAACTATCATTGCTGTCACCTTTGAGTCGTGGTTGGTATATTTTGTAACTGGCAGTGCTGTGCACCTTTGAGTCGTCGTTGGTATATTTTGTAACTATCATTGCCGTCACTTTTGAGTCGTGGTTGGTATATTTTGTAACTATCAGTGCTGTACACTTTTGAGTTGTGGTTGGTATATTTTGTGACTTTCATTGTTGTACACCTTTGAATGGTGGTTGGTATATTTTGTAACTATCATTGCTGTACACCTTTGAGCCGTGGTTGGTATATTTTGTAACTATCATTGCTGTACACCTTTAAGTCGTGGTTGGTATATTTGGTAACTATCATTGATGTACACCTTTGAGTCGTGGTTGGAATATTTTGTAACTATCATTGCTCTACACCTTTGAGTCGTGGTTGGTATATTTTGTCACTATCATTGCTGTCACATTTGAGTCCTGGTTGGTATATTTTGTAACTATCATTGCTATAACCTTTGAGTCTCGGTTGGTATATTTTGTAACTATCATTGCTGTGAACCTTGTTGGTATATTTTGTAACTATCATTGCTGTACACCTTTGAGCCCTGGTTGGTATATTTTTAACTATCATTGCTGTACACCTTTGAGTCGTGGTTGGTATA
>NW_018479551.1:0-536 GCF_002113885.1 Mizuhopecten yessoensis | reverse complement strand
TGGTTGGTATATTTTGTAACTATCATTGCTGTACACCTTTGATTCGTGGTTGATATATTTTATTACTATCATTGCTGTACACCTTTGAGTATTGGTTGGTATATTTTGTAACTTTCATTGCTGTACACCTTTGAGCCCTGGTTGGTATATTTTGTAATCATAACTATCATTGCTGTACACCTTTGAGTATTGTGGTATATTTTGTGACTATCATTGCTGTACACCTTTGAGTATTGTGGTATATTTTGTGACTATCATTGCTGTACACCTTTGATTCGTGGTTGATATATTTTATTATTATCATTGCTGTACACCTTTGAGTATTGTGGTATATTTTGTGACTATCATTGCTGTACACCTTTGATTCGTGGTTGATATATTTTTTTACTATCATTGCTGTACACCTTTGATTCGTGGTTGATATATTTTGTAACTATCATTGCTGTGAACCTTGTTGGTATATTTTTTAACTATCATTGCTGTACACCTTGGAGTTCTGGTTGGTATATTTTGTAACTATCATTGCTGTACACCTT
>NW_018479550.1:0-10286 GCF_002113885.1 Mizuhopecten yessoensis | reverse complement strand
AAGTCCGCCCGCATCTACTCCTGGTGATCTCACACAATTGTGACTAAAGTATAAATCCGTCGGAGTCAAGGAAAATTGTCTCGATTTATGGTATCATTATGGAAAATAACTGCAGATAATGAGAACATTCGTTACTAATGAATGTAAACTGTAAACACATACTGTATGATATTTTATTACAAATGTTTACATAATAAAAACAATACATAACAGAAGTTGAGAGAAAGTCAATACCAGTATATACAACACGAAGAACTAAGGAGGCGTCAAAGGCGAGGGGAGACACCATGAACCAAACAGAACAAAGAGCCAAAACACGGTTCGTTAGATGGGTAAGCATACCATGAGCCACACGTGTCACCTGTCTTGATATCTGCCGTAACTAATATGTCCAAACGTCAATGTTGTCGTTGTAATTCAAGTTACATTGCAATGTCAAACCGTCTAAGTTATATTATTATTTTCCTTTTTTGCTTAATGGAAATGAGCGGATACTCCTATTTTTGCTATTAATTAATTAGTCTGTGCAGCTGTAGTCAAGTTTATTACCTGACTTTGTGTTAACTTATATAACATAAGCTATGTGTTTCAAGGCATACCTGAAATCCAAAATTATTCAACATTGTTGCTAGAACTGTGTGTTCACAAGCATATTTTGACAGTACATGCAGTATATGTGAATAGTATATTTGAAGTTTGTATTCACACGTATTTTGAACTGTGTGCGCACAATTCTACCTCACCTTTGCGTTCACCTAAACATCTTTATTATACGTTCACAAATGTAATGGTATGACCTGTGTGTGTTCCACTTTCCCTAAGTATACAGAAACGTAGTGTTCATCTATCATTCACGACCTTTGTGTTCACATGTATATCTGAAAAGTGTGTTCATTTATATATAAATATATATATTACGAATTGTGTGTTCAGGTTCATGTGTGCTATGTACATAGACATATACAATCCGCTCAACCATGCATGTTGTTGATAATATACTGTAGCTTGAGAGGGAGTTACAAAGCTAAATAAACTTACCAGAAGCACGATTGGGTTTACAAAGCACCAGCAAATCCGTACAAACACAGGAACTCCACGACCAATCATCATTTCAATGTCCCGCGAAAACCGTTCTGCTCCTGTCTAAACGTGTTAAGTACCGTCAATGAGGTTCTTCAGTTTGCAAATATATATGCATCGAAGTTTTAGGTATCAACGTTTAAAGAAAGACTTGTCCCTCTCTAAGGCTGTCGCTTTGGAAGGGGCATACATGGAAAATCTAAGCCCGTTTCCTCATCCCACTGGTATTGTATGATATACTTATGTTATTCAACTGTTTTAACTACACTATGACAAAATGACAATATGATCATTGTTATAATGTCATCACTCAGTCCGAGCTTGAGAGAGAAACGTAAATACTTACATTGTATACTATGTAAAGCTTTGAAGCATGTCTATCATACTATTTTCTGGTAAATTACTTCATACATATCATACTATTATCTGGTAAATTACTTCATATACATTATACAATCACATCAGCAGGCTAGAACAACGTTTAACTTCAATGTAGAACATTGTTTAAGTGGCTGATATTTATTTGTTTTCATTTGTATATATATACAATTATTCTAATTAGGATAATTCATATGACACATTTATAAACTTTTCGCATTTAAACTAGATTTAACAATCAATAATTTTGGTAGCAAATACGACAACAGAAATCAACAAAGTTAATAGTCAATGTAAAACTATGTATCGATTATAAAAATATCACTTCAGAATATTATTTACGAACATTATGTGTTTTTTTTTCCAAATTAAGGCCCGGAAATATCTTTAACCATTACATTAATGAGAAGTTACCATATATCCATCCGAATATAAGACACTCGATCAGACCAAACACCGGTATGGACACCGCAACGTACCAGTCAAATAGCTGGTAGAAGTATATCCCGGCCTACAGAACAAAGACATTCTAAATATATAACATACCAACACATATTTAGCTTTACCACATAACTTACCCATTTAACTATTAATGTCATACGGCCATGTCACAAATATAGTCATTCACACGTGTAATAGAAGCTTAGGGAAATGTGATTTGTCCTTGTACATTTGAATGTTTTCCTTTGAAATTAACTTGAAATGTATATGTTATCACTTATATTTTCATCACATTTAAAACTGTTCATTATTAAATTTATCAAAAAACCCAAATAAAACAGGAACTAATTTGCACTGCGCGGAACGACAATACTATGATCGGAGTACTTTGGTTGAGATCTTTATACCGTCTACTGATACCACATAGTTTTTTTCCTATTTTGTTTTTAAATATCGATCTTATGTGATAAATAACATCCTAACTGAGTGTCCATGTAATATTGAATTTATCAAACTCGTTTAATAAATTGAATATGACATAGATACTCTACTCATGCGAGATCCTCTGTATACAACGTATCAGCCAAACTGTATTTATGTATATACTCTGGCCTTCAACACACAGAAATACAAAATAAAATATACCAACTCATATTTACCTATACAACGTAGAAGTCAAACAATTGGCAGATGTATATACTGGCATGCTACACTGAGATCTATATAATACCATTTACCAATCTATATTCTAATCTATATGTTGGCTGTTTGTAAAGGGCTTAACGTCGTATCAAAAGCTAAGGTAATGTAAGGACAGGTTTCTTTACATGCACGTGTATATATTAATCAACGTACCTCACGGTTAGTCCAATCTACATTTACAATAAACGAGGTACATATCAATTTGATAAAAATCTTGTCACAGAAGATTTTACCGAACAGGAAGTAGATAGAAACTTTGGTACTGAATACTTACCCCAGCAGGAAGTAGATACAAACATTTGGTACAGAAGACTATCCCCAGCAGGAAGTAGATACGAACCTGGGTACAGAAAACCATCCCGAGCAGAAAGTAGATACGAACCTGGGTACAGAAAACTATCCCAAGCAGAAAGTAGATACAAACCTTTGGTACAGAAGACTATCCCGAGCAGAAAGTAGATACAAACCTTTGGTACAGAAAACCATCCCGAGCAGAAAGTAGATACGAACCTGGGAACAGAAAACCATCCCGAGCAGAAAGTAGATATAAACCTTTGGAACAGAAGACTTACCCCGGCAGGAAATAGATACCAACCTTTGGAACAGAAGACTTACCCCGGCAATAAGTAGATACAGACCTTTGGTACAGAAGACTTACCCCGACAATAAGTAGATACAGACCTTTGGTACATTAGATTTACCCCGGCAGGAAGTAAACACAAACCTGGGTACAGAAGACTTACCCAAGCAGGAAGTAGATACAACACGTTGGTACAGAAAAACTTACCCCGGCAGGAGGTACATGTAGACACAAACCTTGGTTCAGAAGACTTAAACCAGCAGGAAGTAGATACAAACGTCGGTACAGAGGACTTACCCCAGCAGGAAGAATATACAAATCTGGGGACAGATTATTAATCCCCAGCAGGAAGTAGATACAAACCTTGGTACAGAAGACTTACCCCAGCAGGAAGAATATACAAATCTGGGTAAAGAATATTAATCCCCAGCAGGAAGTAGATACAAATCTTGGTACAGAAGACTTACCCCAGCAGGAAGAATATACAAATCTGGGTAAAGAATATTAATCCCCAGCAGGAGGTAGATGCAAATCTTGGTACAGAAGACTTGCCCAAGCTGGAAGTAGATAAAAACCTGGTTAAAGAAAACTTACTCCGGCAAGAGGTACGTGTAGATACAAACCTTGGTTCAGAAGACTTAACCCAGCAGGAAGTAGATACAAAACTGGATACAGAAGACTTACCCCAGCAGGAAGAATATCCCCAGCAGGAAGTAGATACAAAAACTGGTATAGAAGACTTACCCCAGCAGGAAATAGATACAACCATGGGTACAGAAAACTTACCCCAGCAGGAGGTAGATACAAACCTGAGTACAGGATATTAACCCCAGCAAGAGGTAGATACAAACCTGAGTACAGAATATTAACCCCAGCAAGAGGTAGATACAAACCTGAGTACAGAATATTAACCCCAGCAGGAGGTAGATACAAACCTGAGTACAGAATATTAACCCCAGCAGGAGGTAGATACAAACCTGAGTACAGAATATTAACCCCAGCAGGAAGTAGACTAAACACACGGTCACTACTACTAAAACCTGTCTCTTCCGTAAAACTCGGAAATGATTTGTGATTGCCGCTACGACCACTTCGACACACGCAAACTACAAATAATGAAAATAGACAATTTACTATTTATAAATATTGTTTGAGACTAGCAATTAATGCAAAAGTGTTTTATTTGCTATGGAATTTTGATGTGAAATATATTTACACCACACATGGATTGTTTCTAGACAAAACCTACATACTCAAATAAAGTGAGACAAATAGCTACATTATTGTAAGCAGAACATGCAGTTTTAAACGTAGTAACTAACGTAATAATACATGGCTAAAACGAACAGCCATACCTCGCTATCCAACGCTACAGAAAGTAGCATTAGGAAGAACAGCACTGACCACAGGTTAGGTAGAGGCAGTGTAGACAGAGCTTCAGGGTATACCACAAAACCTAAACCAGGGCCTGCAACAGAACAAAGTAGGCAGCTATATTGTTATACTGTAATAATGATAAATATATCAACGCATCATCAGATGAAAAATAAACAAAACCAAAATAGGAAAACACTTAAAAGTATCAGTAAGTGACAGGTTAGTGTAAAGCAATTATCGGAAGGAATATGACACATATCCAGGCAGTCAGTACGCTAATAGCTGTGTGTTGATCCAAAAACCGACGCACCCCTGCAGACTACCTCTCTTGACAGTTTTCGGGGATGCAAACTAAATTGTTTACTTGATTCCGTAACTTTATCAAGGAACTGACCGAGTAGGTGAGAGGTGGGCGGAACTCATACCGATCTGACCCCACCCGATTTTGGTCGATCTTGAGAAAAGAGCAGACGATATTATCTGTATGAATAGATATATGAGTGTTGTTCCGTGTATGGGTATTCCGTCTTTGCGTATTGCAGAGTTATCTTCTCTTGAGAACAGGTATTAATTTTTACGTCACTTGTTTAAGAGAGTAACGTCATCAATTTTTGAGAAAACGACGTAATTTTCTCACACAAACCAATGACGTTACAATCAATACCTGCTTCCAAGGGAAGATAAATCTGCAATACACAAAGACGGAATATCAAAACAGCAATTCGATATTTTACGACTTCGCCTCGAGAAAGAGTCCTAGTCTCGGAGAACTAAAAACCTGCTTCATCCCTCGAGCCCATACTTAAATTGGTCAATGTTATGATTATCAATTTTCTATATTTTGATCACACCTTAGATGTAACGTAACCGTACCTGACTTTACTACCGTAGCTATGGGCAGATTGGCGTTGTGAGCCATGTATCCAATGACAGCAAACACTACGAAGCCGCCATATATACTGGTGCCCTCACTGATGCAGGTCAGTATGACGGAATCCCTTTCAACATAAAAGTTCATTATTAAACAGCGTTCCAGATCATATGTAGGTCCACCCGAGCAAAAGGTTGTGTATTTTTTAACTTATTTCATAATTCAAACTACAATCAACAGACTAAAAAAATGAAATACTTGCAGGAAGTTACATGTAGCGTTACTTGTTTTTGACAATACTGAAGGAAAAAATCTGAGCTAACTTACATTGTACCTGTATTACAACCCTATGTACCTGTAACAGTTGTTATGGAACTTGTTGTAGCTAGCCATTGTGATGAGTTGTCCCCAGCACGGACACAACGAGTAAAACACCTGCAATGCTGCTTCTATCCATACCTGTAAAATATACAACCTTATTAATGTGCTCAATTGTAAATGTATTACATTGTAATGAACGCTATCGTGTTAACTTAAAGCATTGACACTTATTATAAAATAATGATTTAGTAAAATTTACTGGATTCTTTGTTGTTATTACACGGCATTTGTCATATCACCATATCTTAATACAAAATAAATAAGAAGAAAATAACGAAGTGTCACAAAAACCGTAATATGGATTCAAACCCATGGCAAAGAATGACAACGGGAAGATAACTCCAGTGCTCTTTGCAATGTACAAGGAAAATAGGACCAGGCGGGCATGTACATACATGTCGTAATCATATCGAATAGTGTGTTACCCAATCTAGGTTACTGGCGTAACGCGATTGTTGCGCTGTTTTTTTCTAAGCCATTTTAACTATTTGCATCAGCATGCCTCCCTACTCAGCATTGTATACACGTAGCAATTAGCGAGTTTCTCTGTTAGAAAGACGCAAATTCTCGAATTCCAGTTATACATGATATTCAGAAAACAATTTTAAGCAAGATTCATAAATATCAGACCTAATGGGAGCGAGTTGCTATCAATTTATCAATCATTAAACTTTGTATGCATATTGAGACTAGAAAGATATACCGTCAAAGGTCATTCCCGATACCGTGAGTTTGTAACGCCATCGCTTAATGTTCCTTGGGATATCAAATAGAATGACGACACACTATGTTACTTATCGAATTTATATCAGTAATCGTGCCATGACTATGGTGGCTTATTTGTACAATTTTGTTACTTCGCCAACGGAATTTTAGATTATGATATGTCGTTGTTTCGTTATTTTGCGGCGAAATTACGACATTATATGTGTATCTAAATTGGTGTCATCTCGTCTTTTTGCCTTGACAAGACGAAAAGACGACAAAGTCGAGCGAAAAGACGAAATAATTACGCGATAATTATCGACACACAACTGGTTTCGTGTTACAAATGTGGTCCTGTCATCTTTCCGTTACCATACCTGACACTACAGAGCTTCTAATACCTGATCAACGTTAAGTACAGTAAATATCTTCATACCTGAGGCTCTCTTAATTTCGAGAAATCCGGAGTTAAGTAAAACAATATTCCATCTATCGCTCCGGGGAGAAAAATGGCTCGTATCAGGATAATGGTCAGTAGTATGTAAGGTAATGTTGCCGTCACGTACACCACCTGTACATAGTTATGTAATCATTTATACTGCTTTACATATAAGACATACAAGGTAAAAAAACAATTCAGATTTCTGACAACACAACATTATTTTATAAAGAGTTCATCAATGATATTATCCCCGGCCTGATGTTCACAGGGACCAGAGAAGTCATGTCAGTGTACATGTTATATAGGAAGTATTATTAGACAAAACAAGCCATCTCAAACGACGACAGAGGAAAAACATGACCAAACCCAACTTCTTTGCTGCAAACTGCACCCACACACAAATAGCTGATATAGGATGCATCTACATTCGAAAAACCTCTTATTTGTGGTTGACGTCGAAATACAATGTGTCACGTAAAGTGCACGAAAAGTGCACCCAAAATGTATAGCCTCGCCCCAGTTTCCATTGCCTAACATAGCTCAAAACATTCAAAAAATATTTATTTGGGGATCACTTTTGCGTAAAGAGAATGGAGTTTATGTAGAAAATTAATAAAATTCTTCAAATTTTTGCAAGAAGAACATAAGGTGGATACCATTTTCAGAGTTCAAGAGCCTGCTACCTTTTTGAAATACATACCACAATATGGGGATGGTATTCGATTTTAACAAATATTGACCAAAGCCCTATGAAACGTTCAATAAATCTCCGTATACTTTTCAGGAGAAGTACAAACATAGTCATTTCATTTCATTTCAACAAATTGTATTGACTTTATATATGTCAATTATATTGGACATCAGGCTAGGCCTATTTAAGTCCTTTCCAAACTTATTTACAAACATTACATATATTCTTTCATGACAATCCAATTAAACAGTGCATGGGAGATAACTACAATAATTTGTGAAATGAACATTTTACAACTTCATTTAATCATTTTCTGTTTATGTTTTGGATATGAACGTTTAAATACATCATGTATATTTATTGACAACCCATCCTACATAAAATCCAAGGGATACAAACATCGTCTACCAAGAAACAGTCAGTATCAGGCTCCTGCGATGGTGTCGACAACACACTGTGGAATAAGGGTTCCAAGACTGTAACGGCGTGGGATGTTTATCTGTGACGCTGGTTTAGAAGGAACATTGATCAGCAGCAAAGGAATCATCCTCAGAAGGTATATACTAGTTTATCAGTGTTAATTTATCATTTATTACACAGACATATAATTACATCATATTTACCTTTCCCATCGATTTAATCCCCTTTATCAGACATATAGTCACCAGCGTCCAGGCGGCCAGGAAACAGACAGGTAGGTGCCAGGGCATGCCCCCGAGCTGCTCTATCCCTGAGGATAAGTTTAACGCGTTATACCTATGAAATAACAGGACATTACATCATATCTACATCATATCGTCAGCATCAAGTCATGTATACTAATGGACAGTTGTGATCGTGAATATGGAGTGATGTGAATTGAAAAAGTAAAATTGACCAAAATGAATCCGAGATTTGAAATTAACATGAGAAGATATTTTGACCGAGGCCGAGCAGAGGACCGTTTTAGGTTTTTAAGACTTCGTTTCGTGCCAAAATTGTTGCAAGTTACCAGTCATGCAGCTCAGCGAAAATGAAGAATCATGCTGACCAATACAATACATTTTTACGTTTAAAGATTAACAAACATACAATATATAACGAACCTGTCAAATATTTATTATCAAATGAACTGTTTAATTAGGCAAATGAGTATGGGATTCCCCTGATGGCTACATTAAGAAATCCGACTACATGTTTGTTTAGATCTGGTCACGTGTATCGGATCCGACCAATGCGATTGTGAGAAATAACACAATTTACAAAAATGTTAATTAAAACTCTGAAAATGAAATCTATAAGTCATTTAAACTGAAGAAAGTAATATCGTTCCTTCAGTGAAAGATATCAACAAACAATTGTATATTTACCACTAAGAGCGGTATTTTCTGTTTTTACCCTTCATAGTGTTCAGGCAAAGATGAAGAGACGCAAAATAATTGGTTTGTTTTGCTAATATTTACTATAAGTACATTCACTTATTGTTACTCTTCCTTTTTTCTTTCTATACATTCCATATGCTGTAGCTTTTCAAGAGAAAATAATTTCTTTCTATTTCTAAAAACATAAACGATGTGGATATATCTCGAAGTGAAATTGAATAACTTGGCAATGTTGATAACATTTTGTAAACAATTTTGACCAGTTACAAGCAAACAAACATAAGAATTGCGTTGAGTAGTTCATTTAAATTCGTCACGTCATAAGAATATTGTCAAATATAACACTATTTCTCCCATACTGTCTTATATCATTTTCAGATTCTACTCACGAACTTTAATCAGCTGCTTCCCTACTTGGAATGATTTTTTTTTGTCACCAAACGGTAGTAGACTCAAACGTATTTGGATGAGTTGTATTAACGTTGACAAGGTACGGGAGTTAACGATGTTTGACACTCACGATAATAACTGTGACAAAGTGGACACGGAATGAGATCATGTTTGAGTGAACTGCAATTTTGTTTTAGTCTAGAATATTGTTCCCTGCCCGCCTCCTTCTCATGTAAAGGGATTGGCTACTATATTGGCTTACATCCTTTACTGATCTGGAACTGATTTGTAAGATCAGAATGACAAGGATCTAGTACTTTCTTGTATTCCAAGTTATTAAAAAAAGTCTTGGATAGGGGATTATATAATTTTCATCATTATAACCTAAAGTATATTAATTGATTTTCTGCTATATTGTAATTTGGATTGATAGTTGGAAGATTGTCGTATGATTATTTTGTATGGTAATGAGGGTTTTTTATATCGTTCTGTGATCAGGGTGTAATTCTAATCCTGTTTCGGAATATAACATGTTTTTTCTTTAGCACATGTGGGGTTACCATGCAATTACTGTAGCTGCTTCACTTTGCACCGGCTTCAGTTTTTTATTCAGAATCTACCAAATTACGTTCATCCAAAACCTAATATGCGTATCCATGAGCTGGTACTACAGGGTATGATGTTTTATACAATTGTTAACAAAAGTGTTCTTTTCTCTTTCACTTATGACTTACATTTATATCTGTGCGTATTTTCAAACATTAAGAAAAAGTGATACTGTTGTTATCGGCGAGAAAAGAGAAGGGAATAGACAGTGTTTGCGATCCCTGTCCCAATACTCACATAGACTGTAATACAGAAATGTGTCGGTGATTTACTCACTGCCA
>NW_018479549.1:8219-10214 GCF_002113885.1 Mizuhopecten yessoensis | reverse complement strand
ACACATGTAACAGACGTACATACAGGTACACAACAGAGGTACACAAATGTAACAGACTTTCATACAGATACACAACAGACGGCACACAACAGACGTACAATCAGTAACAGACGTACACTCAGGCACACAACAGACGGCACGCAACAGACGTACAATTAGTAACAGACGTACATACAGGTACACAACAGACGAACAGACGGATACACAACAGATGTACAGGTACACAACAGACGTACACACATGTAACAGACGTACAGACAGATACACAACAGACGGCACGTAATATCCATACAATCAGTAGCAGACATAGATACAGGTACACAACAGACGTACAATAAGTAACAGACGTACAAGCAGGTACACAACAGACGGCACGCAACAGACATACAATCAGTAACAGACGTACATACAGGTATACAATAGACGAACAGACAGATACACAACAGACGTACAGGTACACATCAGACGTACAATAAGTAACAGACGTACGTACAGATATACAACAGACGTACACACATGTAACAGACGTATAGACAGATACACAACAGACGTACAGGCACGCAACAGGCTAACAATCAGTAACAGGCGTACAGGTACACAACAGACGTACAATACGTAACAGACGGACAGACAGGTACACAACAGACGTACACACATGTAACAGACGAACAGACAGATACACAACAGACGTACAGGCACGCAACATACGTAAAATCAGTAACTGGCGTACAGACAGGTACACAACAGACGAACAGACAGATACATAACAGACGAACACACATGACAGAACACAACCGACGTACACACAGGTAATAGACGTACAATCAGTAATAGACGTACAGACAGATACGTAACAGACATACAATAAACACACAATGATAAGAAAAACATACAGATATATTGTTTGCTTCCATGACCTGTTTAAGATACGCATACAAATGAGTCCTCTTGTCCCATCGGCGTGACTTAAGTAAAGTTGACGCGGGTATGAGGAGAAGGCCAGCTGTGCTTCTGGACTTATAGTACGATAGGTAAGGAACTTTAGGAATAATTAAAATCTGAGTTGATTCAACGAGATTTAATTATTTGTCACAAAACATGGTGTAGTTCTGAACTAAAATTCTTAAAACAACATAATAAAATCGATACATGTTAGGTAGGTATAGCTGCTAGAAGAACAAGAAAGAAAGATGGAATTGGCGGGGGAGGGGGGAGGCCTGGGTCCACTTGTATAAAACATCTCAACTCTTGAGATTTCCTCAAGTCTAAGATTTCCCATAGACAATACATTGCTTGAGATTTTCCTTAACTTTGAGATGTTTTATACAAGTGGGCCCTGGTGGCATACCTGCTACTTTATTTATGTTTGTTTGTTCAGTTTTATTCTGTTTACTTGTACACCTGCACACACACGATACACAACAAAAACACACAATAACTTCCACGACCCATCTCTCGGACCTTGTCACAAACTATCCTCAACCATGTACGTATAACCACATCCCTCTCCCATCCCCACCCATCAGATATTAACAATANATAGAATACGAACATAACAAGCCCCTCCCCGTATCGATAGGTTTATCAAATAATTATCAAATTCTGCCTCAAAGTATGTTAATATCAGATAAGGATCCCCCTACTTTTAAAAACTGTAAACCAATCAAAACCGCGCTAACAAAAGCGAACAGGTCATCTATCACGGCCTAGTGCAATGTATAGCAAACATTTTTTGACACACAATTCGGCTCAGGTAGGATCGAAATCCACTCGAATCCGCTCATAGAAAACACCCCCTACTTTTTGACATATAACCAATCAAAACCGCGCTAACAAAAGCGAACAGGTCATCTATCACGGCCTAGTGCAATGTATAGCAAACATTTTTTGACACACAATTCGGCTCAGGTAGGATCGAAATCCACTCGAATCCGCTCATAGAAAACACCCCCTACTTTTTGACATATAACCAATCAAAACCGCGCTAACAAAAGC
>NW_018479549.1:0-7915 GCF_002113885.1 Mizuhopecten yessoensis | reverse complement strand
ACCCCCCTCTCTCACAACTAACGTATACCAATACTCACAAACATAATTATAAAAGTCAGAATAGTGGAAAGTTACAGACGAAAGCCAAGGAAAAGTTTTAATGAACACAAACCATTAATCAATAACATACAGTCCGCCAGCGGAGGGGACTATAAACGGTGTCCCGTGTAGGAGGGTCCAACCTGCACGTAAAAAATTCCCTCTGTGTATTGTGGAAAGAGTAGGCGCGTTAACGCCGGCACAGAGGTTAGGGTTAGATTAGATAACATTTTTTTAGACGATTCGACGGACTTCCAAAATATAGGAACAAAACAAAACACAAAATAGAGTAGGTTATAACCAAAGGACAGCCTTGATACGGTACGCCCTCCTTCAAGACCCACGACATCATTTTATGATACGACCAGTCACCTCCCATCTTTTTATATAATAATAGTTCAAGTAAGACATATATATTATTAGCCCAGTAACTTAGAGATCCCCCTTTAAGACCCTCTTCATATAAACCAATTTTTACTCTTTTTTTCGGATTGCTCAAATATTTATCAAAATCTTCTTTTTTTTTTTCTTTCTTCTAAAACATTAAAATATACACCATAGAATTAAAGGTAAAAACCCACACACACCACAGGGACCCCTCGGATAATCTCAGACTCCGGCCAAGCCTGACAAAGAAACAAAGTACTGTACCTAACGGAAGCAGAGACGCTTCTCTACTGTCGGGAACAACCGGAAGTTAGAGACCCGAGGTACATAACAAATATAATATATATACTTTCCTATCAGAACAAGATTATATACAATAAATACACTTGCAAAATATACAAATAATTTCTAAAAAAATAAATAAAAATAAACTCCTATATAAAATATAAGGCAAATACCCTCACGACAACAAAACACCGACTTCCGTCAGTGAGATAAAACCCGTAAGGGCGGATTCATGTAGGCGCAAAACCCTTCAACCAACCAACCAACCAACCAACCAACTGTGTGTTAGTGGTTAGTGGTTAGAGTCATGCAGGTGCTGTTTTTTGTTCCCCGTTCATGTAATCCGCTCCTCATCTTTTGTCACTTACAATAAAGCTGACTGTACAAACTGAATTTGACATATATACATGTACATTTATTAAAACAGAGACACCCGGATCGTATTATCGGATTATATATACCTCGGAAAATGAAGAAACGTGAAAGTGCTACGATATATTGCTAGGGCTCAATACTGTATCATCTGCAGACAATGCCAATTGACTTTGAAATTTCATTTTTGGTTATAAATGTATACTTAACGTCTGCATGACATATTTATTAAAGATTTTCGTGGACACATCTTCTAAATGTTATTTATATAGACATCTTGTCGATACTTTTGATATTCAATTCTATTAAGTAAAGCCTTTAACTGTTGAGTCAGTATCGGATGCAGGCGCATTCCCTTAACATCGAATCTGGACGTTATTATGGGGTTCTATAAGTGTGTACTATGTATACATTTAACCTATAATTGCATTCGGAAATGAAAAAAAAAAACTTGAAAACTTTATGAATAAATACAAACCAAATTGTGTGTAATATAAAGACAAAATGTTTATCAGTGATTTTTTTTTATATCTATGTAATGTTTTACCGTTCACAACATCTAGGTATTCGTTTCTCAGTTGTGTATTTTAGCGCTACACCTGGAAAGTGTTCTTCTAAATCAGGACACCTGTTTCAGTTCAATAACAAATTGTAATCATATATTTTGTAATTAATGTATATCAATCTACTGTGGATATTACTCAGTCAGCTAATTACTAGTATGTTTATCCGAGCGGCTATGTAACTCGATCTACACAATAACTCGTTCAGAACAGGTCATTCGTACAAACACGTTTAGCGCACGTGCGAGTTAGTGAGTGGATTAACGACCGCCGTATATCAGGTGTATATGGCGGAAGTACACTGCATACCTGTGTGACCCTAAAGAGTTCCCGTGTCAAGGTGTATTTTGTTCGTTACAACTCAGTCCGTGAAGTGAGAATTGCAATGAAATACAATATATTGAGATATTCGTGTGTATGGATGATACAATATAGGTATTTTGATTTGAATTCTGATTGTTTACTTGTTTCTCTAAATACATATATAATAAGGAAACTCTAGTATAAAGCACGCGCATGAATATAGGCTAGGCACGTGATCACGTTCACCAATGATATTGCTCGTAACCAGGTTCAGCCAATCAAAGTTGGTGACGGACAAAGAAATCTCATTCACAATACTTATATTTTACATTTCGGCGCGTTGACACCATTGCGAGAAAACTGACTGACTGAGCTGGCCGTGGTAAGTGTATTTGCCTTATCCTTTTGTATTTTCCATATTCTGTGTGTTATGTTTAGCATTTATGATTACTTGAGAACCTTTACATATAACTGTAGCGTACTGCTGACGATTGTGATATCGCTGGTGGTTTGAACTCGGAATTAGACGTTTATATCGTTCCGACGAGGTTTGAATTGATCGAACAACCAGTTTGTACGACATTGATTTGCCTTCCTGACGATATCATTAAACAATTATGTTGATTTATACTTTATTTTGTTCCTCTGCTACACTAACATGAGGTTTTTGATTAGTTATTTTATTCAATACCATATTTTTTTTTAAAATAAATTGTATGTTTATAGAAAGTGGGGTGGGTTACCTGATGATCATTAACATTGCTTGTGTGTAAGATTGATGTTCTGAAAAAGGAATTTAAAACTTAAATAAAGTTTATTTGAATAATAGTTTATGTCGGGGGTTATAAACAGATATTCACTGTGTTAAAATGTATTCATAAAAACGTGCATAGTTACCTCCCTTGTACTATGAATAATCAAAAATGATCAGTATTTTATCAACTTATTCAAAACGTGGTTATCTTTCTCACATTGCCTTTTTTCATTGATAGATAAAATAAGGCATGCAGCATTTAAAAAAACTTATATATTTTGACCAAATTCCGTTATCCCGTTTAGACAATGCCCATTATAAGCACGTTAAATGAGTTCGTAAGTATTTCCCTTCCCTCTATTCTTGTTTCAAACACTCCTCTCTAAATTATGAAAATTAAAATATGTATCTTTTTTATTCTTTTTGCAGTCAGAATAACCATAACACCTGTAGTTTTATGCGAATTTTCTTTATTTTTGTATAAAAATGAAATCTTCGAAAAAAGAGTTCAATACAGGTATAAGTTATAGCTATAGGTATTTATTTTTTCTAAGTTGAGATTACTTGTGCCTAATCCTTTTTGTTGAATGACAAATAAAATATGTGACAGGGCTGATAGGTCATATGACATGTGTTAATACGCAAAAAATATGGCATGGGTATATAGTCACTGAATAACACAGTACATTATGTGATAAATAGCTATATAGATCTTTACAGTTATAGAGCTCAATCAGCAGAGTGTACTGGACCTGATTCAGGTGGCTACACACTTCGTCATCAGTGTCCATTTTCGTGACATATGTATTGTACCGTTTTTACAATTTCGTAATTATTGAGGAGAGGGCTTATGTTTTAAACTTTAGTCCGGGCCTTCTACTGTTTAAAAACAATTGAATGTTTTTTAAAGGTAATAGGATTGTGTCACCATTTCTCAGTAGAATTTCTTCAAATTTTGTAGTTATATTGCTTTAAAGTAAAATGGAAATTTATGTAAAAAGGAGTGAATTTTGAAAACAAAATGAAAGACACAATATTTTTACAAAATAATGTCAATAAAAATGATACTGACATATATTAGTATTGCATTAATGTATATCAATTTTATAAATGCTGAAATTGTGTAAAATTAATTCTCTATACACGATATAAAAATTGACATTTTATTATAAAACCATATACACATAGTAATTGTAGATAAGAGTTATCGTTCTTGAAAAACTTCACAGTAGTGAAATAGGTAGCCTGTTTCCTGAAGTACAGAAAAATGGACAAATGTGACTCATTGATAAAAAAAAAACACCTGAATTAATGCCTGAATTGCTTTGAAATACTTTAATATTGAGAGAACACACTGTTCTGTCAATAATAAACATACAATATTCATCAGTTTAATATCAAACATTAGAATTTGCGGAAATTGTGATACTGTCTCCCTACATTGGATTTTCAACTAGGGATGTACTTCCTGTTTCCGTTTATCAATATATTCCAATGACCTTAAGGATCCCGGTTCCAATGCACTGTGGCTTTTCGTTAACACGGTAACCTCCCTTTGACTTCCGTTATAATGTAACTGTAGCACTTTCAGAACACTGTTGTTCATTATATTTTGTTTATCTCTTTATTACTTATCAAAAAAAATAATACGGCGATGCTTATGCTGGTCAAAAAATGACCATCTTATGACCAATACAAACTTTAATCAAATACTCCTCATGAATGTCATGTTCCTGAAATTCTCAATCCAAATTGTGAAGCTAATCCCCCTCCACCGGGTCATCACGAGTGTGTGTGTGTGTGGGCGGGGAGGGGGAATGATGTGCAAAGGGAGATAAGTCATAAACGTTTGTGGGTTTTTTTACAATTTATTGACTGGTAAGTAACGAATTTCAGTTGTTAGTTTCAAATAGATTACTTTCATCTGACATTTTCAGTATTTTATTAATCTTACGAATAATAACATTATTTAATCATTCAATATGTATTAAATAATTTTATTTTCGATTACAGTTGTATTCTCTAATTCCGATAATTACATGAATCATTATGTGATTGATTACATTGGTGTGCCGAGTGGGATAGGGGTCTATGTAAAGGGAGGTAAGTCATGTACGTTATTTATTTGACTTGTATGAAATAAATTTCAGTAAATCATTTTAGCTTCTATATTAAAAAATAAATCGGCATCTTATGAACAAAATATGCTTTAATCATATTGTGAAGTTAATCATCCTCCCCCGGGTCATCCTGACCCCAGTTGTGTGTGTGTGTTAAGTTTACTATAATTTGTATAGGGAAAATACCTATCGTTCGGGATATTTTGTGTATTTTCAGAAGGAAATAGTTGAATTCAAACTTAGATGGAAGTAACTATCGTTTGATCGCCTACCACCCCCCCCCCCCCCCTCCCTTTTATTTGATGTATCTTTATTGTAGCTTTGTGATTATTTTTTAGAATGCATATTGATGTCGATACTGGTATGCCGTCTTAATGCAAACATGTTTCTCTAGCCCCCCACCCCAACCCTCCACCCCCTACCCACTACTTTAGATGTTTTATCAACAATGTGGATTTCATTACCCGGGGTCACCTATACCCATTACCCCCCCCCCCCNCCCCCCCCCCACACACACACACACACATTATTGAAAATTATTGTAAAATTCACTGTCGAGGTTTATTTTGCTATAGGCTTTTTTTTGTGTTTAAATAGGGTTAAACAAGTTATAATTGATTTCTAACTAAAAGATATAAGTTCGTTAGGTTCGAATCATTTTACATATACACTTCTATACACATATACATTACATATATTTATATAATGAGTGACCTTGCGATACATGGTATAGGGCACGCGCATGATTATGGGGCTACCTGATCACACTGACCAATGAAATCGTTCGTAAGAGGGTCAGCCAATCAGAACCGATGTCACCGTCGAGTTATACTCACGTAGCGAAACATTTCATGCAGTTAACTATTTGGCGCGACAACTATTGTGTGTGTAGTGACCGATAGAGCTGGTCGTGGTAAGTTTGTCTGTCTCCATTATTTCATATTTTTATTTGATGTATCTTTATTGTAGCTTTATGATTACTTTTGTATTTTAGGATGGATATTGATGTCGATACTAGTATGCCGTCTTATTCACTTACTGATTGTGAACTCGAAATAGACTTTTGAATATTGTTCCCAGGGATTTATTACCTCAATGTCACCAACTCCCATCTCGGAAGGGAGTCACTTTGCCATAGTTTATAGTTCATATAAGAAAACAACACTTTCTTGCATATCTCAATCATTTTACTTGTGTTATAATGCAAACATGTTTCTCGACCCCCCCGCCCCCTCCCAACCCTCCACCCCTACCCCTTCCTTTGGTTAAGTTTACTTTAATTTGCATAGGGAAATAACTATTTTGGGGCATTTTGTTGTGCATTTTTAGTCGGAAATTATATTATTCAAACTTTGATGGAATAATTGCCATTTGATGTTGAGAAAAATGGCTCACCCCGGGTCTGAGGGGCGAGGCTAAGTTTAAGGGTCAAATTGGCTAAACTTTCAGCGATATTGTTCTTCTGACCAATCAGAACTGGAATTAAATGTATTTTATTCATTGACGGACATGTCCTTAGATGTTTTATCAACAATGTGGATTTCATTACCCGGGGTCACCTATACCCATTACAGCTTACGTAAATAATCATTACTGAATAATTTATTTATTTATTTATTTATTTAAGATTAGTTTAAATTTTAGCACGAACTTGTGCTATAGAGGAGAGAGGGGTCGGGGTTGATGGTAAGGGGAGGTAAGTCATACATTATTTTTTTACAATTATTTGACTGGTAAGTAACGAATTTCAATAAATCGTTCCAAAAGAAGTTCCAGCTGAATGGATCTTTTTAATTGATATTTTTATTACTAACCTTCTCTTCATTTTTAAGTATCTTAAACTTTAAAAAAGGATGAAAAAACAACCCCAAAACCATAGTAAGTATTTTAAACTTTAAATTACCCCATTCCAATTTACTGTATACATTTTTGTGTTTAAAACAGTATTTTAAAATGTTTATAAGGATGAAAAAACAACCCCAAAACCATAGTAAGTATTTTTAAAATTTAAAAAAGGGTAACAAAACAACAACCCAAAAACCATAAAAAAAAGTAAAATGTATTCATCCCCAATTAAGGCTGTCCTTTCTATACCCCTTTGAACTAACTATTCCCACGGGGAAAACTATAGCTTACATTCTTGTGATTGACACCCCTTAGACTGAATATAGTTGTAGGTTGTTGCGGAACCTTAAGACGGACGACACCCTGAGGATGGAGCCCAGACCACACCCGTGGGTCTTTCTAGGTAATATCTCGTTCCAAAAGAGGTTCCAGCTGAATGGATCCTTTTAATTGATATTTTTATTACTAACCTTCTCTTCATTTTGAAATTTTTGATCAATATCCCATATGTAAACACGTTTGTATGTCCTTTCCCCCTTGCCCAACATCCATTCACATGTAATTGTTTTATCATCAAAATTACCTCACTCTAATTCACTGTATACATTTTCGTGTTTAAAACACATTTTCAGTGTTTTAAAATGTTTATATTTATATTAAAGTACTTGTTGATAAGTACTACATTATTTGAAATTTGAAGGAAAAAGGTATGATAACTGAAAATGCTTAATTACTTTTTAAAATTTGTATATATAGATGTAAATGTATCAAGTGTAAGTATTTTAAACTTTAAAAAGGGTAAAAAACAACAACCACAAAAACATAGTAAGTATTTTAAACTTTAAAAAAGGGTAAAAAAACAACCCCAAAACCATAGTAAGTATTTTAAACTTTAGATTACCTCATTCTAATTTACTGTATACATGTTTGTGTTTAAAACACATTTTCAGTATTTTAAAATGTTTATATTTATATCAAAGTACTTGTTAATAAGTGCTACATTATTTGAAATTTCAAGGAAAAAGGTATGATACTTGAAAATGTTTAATTACTTTTTAAAATTTGTATATATATATGTAAATATATCAAGTGTAAGTATTTCAAACTTTAAAAAGGGTAAAAAACAACCACCCCAAAACCATAGTAAGTATTTTTAAAATTTAAAAAAGGGTAACAAAACAACCCAAAAACCATAAAAAAAATAAAATGTATTCATCCCCAATTAAGGCTGTCCTTTCTATACCCCT
>NW_018479548.1:7296-10150 GCF_002113885.1 Mizuhopecten yessoensis | reverse complement strand
TGTTTGGTAGGGTGATCATGTTGTGTGTTACTAATTTGTTGATATATGGTAGAGTGATCATGTTGTGTGTTACTAATTTGTTGATGTTTGTTAGGATGATCATGTGTTTTGTTAATAATTTGTTGATATTTGGTAGGGTGATCATGTGGTGTGTTACTAATTTGTTGATGTTTGTTAGGATGATCATGTGTTGTGTCAATAATTTGTTGATATTTGGTAGGGTGATCGTGTGGTGTGTTACTAATTTGTTGATGTTTGTTAGGATGATTATGTGTTTTGTTAATAATTTGTTGATATTTGGTAGGGTGATCATGTTGTGTGTTACTAATTTGTTGATATATGGTAGAGTGATCATGTTGTGTGTTACTAATTTGTTGATATATGGTAGAGTGATCATGTTGTGTGTTACTAATTTGTACGGTGATCATGTGGTGTGTTACTAATTTGTTGATATTTGATAGGGGGATCATGTGGTGTGTTACTAATTTGTTGATATTTGATAGGGGGATCATGTGGTGTGTTACTAATTTGTTGATGTTTGGTAGGATGATCATGTGGTGTGTTACTAATTTGTTGATATTTGATAGGGGGATCATGTGGTGTGTTACTAATTTGTTGATGTTTGTTAGGATGATCATGTGTTGTGTCAATAATTTGTTGATATTTGGTAGGGTGATCGTGTGGTGTGTTACTAATTTGTTGATGTTTGGTAGGATGATCATGTGGTGTGTTACTAATTTGTTGATATTTGATAGGGGGATCATGTGGTGTGTTACTAATTTGTTGATATTTGATAGGGGGATCATGTGGTGTGTTACTAATTTGTTGATATTTGGTTGGGTGATCATGTGGTGTACTTGTTACTAATTTGTTGATGTTTGGTAGGGTGATGATGTTGTGTGTTACTAATTTGTTGATATATGGTAGAGGGATCATGTTGTGTGTTACTAATTTGTTGATGTTTGTTAGGATGATCATGTGTTTTGTTAAAAATTTGTTGATATTTGGTAGGGTGATCATGTTGTGTGTTACTAATTTGTTGGTATTTTGTAGGGTGATCATGTGGTGTGTTACTTATTTGTTGATGTTTGGTAGGATGACCATTTTACAGCCTTTGGAAACCATGAACCATCCTACTACTACATTCCCTGCTACTCATTTGATGCTGGACCCCCCACCACACCAGACCAGCAGGGCTGTCTGGGCGTGGCAGTGTGTCGGTACTGTGCCGAAGAACCTCAGTTTGTCGACATGGGACGCCAAAGCGAGGCTGTGTTTGGGTACAGCAATGACAAACACGAGTTATACATAAACTATACTAACAAAGGTAGATTAGCTACTAAAGACTTTACATTTTATTTAATTAGTAGTTATTCTCAAGGCAAAACAATCCCGGGGTATGTTCATGCCTGTCAGTTTGTCCATCTGTTTGTCTGAGGGGTTGTTCAGAGCATATCTCCAACATTATTTCAGCTGAGATCATCAAACTTGGTATGGTGGTACATCTTGGGAAAGTAAAGTGCCATGTAAAAAATCAGGCAAGGTGATGTACATTTTCACATTTCACCATAATTTAAATTGCAAATATGTGAAATAGTGCTTCTCTAAAGCATACCCCTGACATTATTTCACCAAGGATCATCAAATTTTTGTATGCTAGTACTCCCTGGGAGGGTGGAATGTCTACTCCCAGGGAGGGTGGAATGTCTTGTTCAAATATGTCACTGTGACCCATTTTTGACATTTGATCTTAATTGAAAGTGTCAAATAGTGTTTGTTCAGAGCATAACTCCCACGTTTTGTAACCTGCAATCATCAATGTTGGAATGCTGGTACATCTAGAGAAGGCAGAATGTCAAATGTGTGGTAATGATCATTACTCCTCTGGGAATGCAGTCCATCCTTTAGCAGTGGAATATATAGGGAACATGTAGTTCTTATTAGATAAATAATTACCTGAAGCTGTTGTACCTTAAGGATGTCCATAGTTACATGCTACCTGTATATGTTGTACATGTGTGAGACTGCATTTTGATTGAGGATGTCCCTAGTTACAGGTACGTTACCTGTATATGTTGTACATGTGTGAGACTGTGATTGAGGATATCCCTAGTTACATGTTACCTGTATATATTGTATGAGACTGTGATTTAGGATGTCCCTTGTTACAGGTTACCTGTATATGTTGTACATGTGTGAGGGACTGTGATTTAGGATATCCCTAGTTACATGTTACCTGTATATATTGTATGAGACTGTGATTTAGGATGTCCCTTGTTACAGGTTACCTGTATATGTTGTACATGTGTGAGGGACTGTGATTTAGGATATCCCTATTTACATGTTACCTGTATATATTGTATGAGACTGTGATTTAGGATGTCCCTTGTTACAGGTTACCTGTATATGTTGTACATGTGTGAGACTGCATTTTGATTGAGGATGTCCCTAGTTACAGGTACGTTACCTGTATATGTTGTACATGTGGGAGACTGTGATTGAGGATATCCCTAGTTACATGTTACCTGTATATATTGTATGCGACTGTGATTGAGAATGTCCCTAGTTACATTTTACCTGTATTTGTTGTACCTGTTTGAGACTGTGATTGAGGATGTCCTTAATTACATGATACCTGTATATGATGTACCTGTGTGAGACTGTGATAGAGGATGTCCTTAGTTGCATGTTACTTGTATTTGTTGTACCTGTGAGAGACTGTGATTGAGGATGTCCCTAGTTACATTTTACCTATATTTGTTGTACCTGTGTGAGCCTGTGAATGAGGATGTCCCTAGTTACATTTTACCTGTATTTGTTGTACCTGTTAGAGACTGTGATTGAGGATGTCCCT
>NW_018479548.1:0-7273 GCF_002113885.1 Mizuhopecten yessoensis | reverse complement strand
TGTTGTACCTGTTTGAGACTGTGATTGAGGATGTCCCTGGTTACATGTTACCTGTATCTGTTGTACCTGTTTGAGACTGTGATTGAGGATGTCCTTAATTACATTTTACCTGTAAATGTTGTACCTGTGAGAGACTGATTGAGGATGTCCCTAGTTACATTTTACCTGTATTTGTTGTACCTGTGAGAGACTGTGATTGAGGATGTCCCTGGTTACATGTTACCTGTGTACATATGTTACAGCTACTAACCTGAGCAGTCGTGTGTATTTACACTGTAGGACAGGACAGGATCATAGCCTGGAATGGGATGGAATGGTAGACAGTATCCCAACCTTCACTCTTCAATCCCCTTGTGCCTGTTATGGCGGGTGTATCCCTGGACCTGTCATTAGTCCTGGCACTATCTTCTGTCTTGTGCTTGTCTGTCTCATCGTTTCATACTTGGTTGTAGGTGAGAGTAGGAATTCTTAACTTAACAAAAGGCTTAACATTAGACTGTAGAGACAAGTATTTATTTTATCTCTTTGTCTGTGTAATTCAATGAGACATTGTTTAATATGTTATAGTACCTTCAATTACAGTTAACCATATCATTATAGTACCATACGTTTCAGTTTAATATGTCATTATAGTACCATACGTTACAGTTTAACATGTCATTATAGTACCATACGTTAGTTTAACAAGTCATCATAGAACCACACGTTACAGTTTAACATGTCATTATAGTACCATACATTACAGTTTACATGTCATTATAGTATCATACGTTACAGTTAACATGTCATTATAGTACCATACGTTTCAGTTTAATATGTCATTATAGTACCATACGTTACAGTTTAACATGTCATTATAGTACCATACGTTAGTTTAACAAGTCATCATAGAACCACACGTTACAGTTTAACATGTCATTATAGTACCATACATTACAGTTTACATGTCATTATAGTACCATACGTTACAGTTTAACATGTCATTATAGTACCATACGTTAGTTTAACAAGTCATCAGAGAATCATTTGTTACAGTTCAACATCTCATTATAGTACCATACGTTTCAGTTTAATATGTCATTATAGTACCATACGTTAGTGTAACAAGTCATCCTAGAATCATTTGTTACAGTTTAACATGTCATTATAGTACCATACGTTTCAGTTTAATATGTCATTATAGTACCATACGTTACAGTTTAACATGTCATTATAGTACCATACGTTACAGTTTACATGTCATTATAGTACCATACGTTACAGTTTAACATGTCATAATAGTACCATACATTTCAGTTGAACAGTCATTATAGTACTATGCGTTACAGTTTATTATGTCATTATAGTACCATACGTTACAGTTTAACATGTCATTATAGTACCATACGTTA
Organism: Mizuhopecten yessoensis; assembly: GCF_002113885.1. NCBI lineage: Eukaryota > Metazoa > Mollusca > Bivalvia > Pectinida > Pectinidae > Mizuhopecten > Mizuhopecten yessoensis. Next base: position 5,882 of record NW_018479548.1, on the reverse strand, counting down.
CAGTTTAACATGTCATAATAGTACCATACGTTACAGTTTAACATGTCATAATAGTTCCATACATTTCAGTTGAACAGTCATTATAGTACTATACGTTACAGTTTAACAGTCATTATAGTACCATACGTTACAGTTTACATGTCATTATAGTACCATACCTTACAGTTTAACATGTCATTATAGTATCATTTGTTACAGTTTAACAGTCATTATAGTACCATACATTACAGTTTACATGTCATTATAGTACCATATGTTACAGTTTACATGTCATTATAGTACCATACGTTACATTTTACATGTCATTATAGTACCATAATTACAGTTAACATGTCATTATAGTACCATACGTTACAGTTTAACAGTCATTATAGTACTATACATTACATTTTACATGTCGTTTTAGTACCATACGTTACAGTTTAACATGTCATTATACTACCATAGGTAACAGTTTACATGTCATTATAGTACCATATGTTACATTTTACATGTCATTATAGTACCATTGTTACAGTTTACATGTCATTATACATGTAGTACCATACGTTACAGTTTAACAGTCATTATAGTACCATACGTTACAGTTTAACAGTCATAATAGTACCATAGTTATAGTTCAACAGTCATTATAGTACCATTTGTTACAGTTTACATATCATTATACTACCATAGTTACAGTTTAACATGTCATCATAGTACCATACGTTACAGTTTAACAGTCATTATACTACCATACGTTACAGTTTAACATGTCATTATAGTACCATACGTTACAGTTTAACAGTCATTATAGTACCATACGTTACAGTTTAACAGTCATTATAGTACCATACGTTACAGTTTAACATGTCATCATAGTACCATACGTTACAGTTTATTATGTCATTATAGTACCATATGTTACAGTTTACATGTCATTATAGTACCATACATTACAGTTTACATGTCATTATAGTACCATACGTTACAGTTCAACATGTCATCATAGTACCATACATTACAGTTTACATGTCATTATAGTACCATACGTTACAGTTTACATGTCATTATAGTAACATACGTTACAGTTTAACATGTCATTATAGTATCATACGTTACAGATTACATGTCATTATAGTATCATACGTTACAGATTACATGTCATTATAGTAACATACGTTACAGTTTAACAGGCATTATAGTACCATACGTTCCAGTTAAACATGTCATTATAGTATCATACGTTACAGTTTACATGTCATTATAGTACCATACGTTAGAGTTTACATATCATTATAGTACCATACGTTACAGTTTACATGGCATTATAGTACCATACGATACAGTTTACATGTCATTATAGTTCCATACGTTACAGTTTACTTGTCAATAATACGTTACAGTTTAACATGTCATCATAGTACAGTCATTATAGTACCATGCGTTACATTTTACATGTAATAATAGAACCATACGTTACAGTTTAACATTCATTATAGATGTCATTATAGTACCAATTATAGTACTATACGTTACAGTTTATTATGTCATTATATTACCATACGTTACAATTTAACAGTCATTATAGTACTATAAGTTACAGTTTAATATGTCATTATACTACCATATGTTACAGTATACATGTCATTATAGTATCATACGTTACAGTTTACATGGCATTATAGTACCATACGTAACAATTAAACATGTCATTATAGTACATGTCATTATAGTATCATACGTTACAGTTTACTTGTCATTATAGTACCATAAGTACAGTTAACATGTCATTATAGTACCATTACAGTTTAACATGTCATCATAGTACCATACGTTACGTTTTACATGTCATTATATTACCATACGTTACAGTTAAACATGTCATTATAGTACGATACGTTACAGTTTAACATTCATTATAGTCAGTCATTATAGTATCATACGTTACAGTTTAACATTCATTATAGATGTCATTATAGTACCATGCGTTAGATTTTACATGTCATTATACTACCATAGTTACAGTTTAACAGTCATTATACTACCATACGTTACAGTTAAACATGTCATTATAGTACTATACGTTACAGTTTAACATTCATTATAGTCAGTCATTATAGTATCATACGTTACAGTTTACTTGTCATTATAGTACCATAAGTACAGTTAACATGTCATTATAGTATCATACGTTACAGTTTACATGTAATTATAGTACCATTCGTTACAGTTTACATGTTACAGTTTACATGTTATTATAGTACCATACGTTAGAGTTTACATATCATTATAGTACCATACTTTACAGTTTAACAGTCATTATACTACCATGTGTTACAGTTTACATGTTATTATAGTACCATACATTACAGTTTACTTACAGTTTACATGTCATCATAGTACCACAGTCATTATAGTATCATACGTTACAGATTACATGTCATTATAGTACATGTCATTATAGTATCATACGTTACATTTTACATGTCATCCATAGTTACAGTTTAACAGTCATTATACTACCATAGTTACAGTTTAACAGTCATTATACTACCATACGTTACAGTTTAACATGTCATCATAGTAGTACCATACGTTACAGCTTACATGTCATTATAGTACCATATGTTACAGTTTAACAGTCATTATACTACCATGTGTTACAGTTTAACAGTCATTGTAGTACCATACGTTACAGATTAACAGTCATTATAGTACTATAAGTTACAGTTTAATATGTCATTATACTACCATATGTTACATACGTTACATTTTACATGTAATAATAGAACCATACGTTACAGTTTACATATATGTTACAGTTTACATGTTATTATAGTACCATACATTTCAGTTTAACAGTCATTATACTACCATATGTTACAGTATACATGTCATTATAGTAACATACGTTACAGTTTACATGGCATTATAGTACCATACGCTACAGTTTACATGTCATCATAGTACCATGTCATCATAGTACCATGTCATCATAGTACCACAGTCATTATAGTATCATACGTTACAGTTTAACAGTCATCATTATAGTACTATACGTTACAGTTTACATGTAATTATAGTACCATTCGTTACAGTTTACATGTTATTATAGTACCATACATTTCAGTTTAACAATACGTTTCAGTTTAATATGTCATTATACTACCATATGTTACAGTTTAACAGTCATCATTATAGTACTATACGTTACAGTTTAACATTTCATTATAGTACCATACTTTACAGTTTAACAGTCATTATATTACCATACGTTACAATTTAACAGTCATTATAGTACTATACGTTACAGTTTATTATGTCATAATAGTACCATACGTTACGTTTTACATGTCATTATACCATACCTTACAGTTTAACATGTCATCATAGTTCCATACGTTACAGTTTATTATGTCATTATAGTACCAATTATAGTACTATACGTTACAGTTTATTATGTCATTATAGTACCAATTATAGTACTATACGTTACAGTTTAACATTCATTATAGTCAGTCATTATAGTATCATACGTTACATTTTACGTGTCATTATAGTACCATTACAGTTTAACATGTCATTATAGTATCATACGTTACAGATTACATGTCATTATAGTATCATACGTTACAGTTTAATATGTCATTATACTACCATATGTTACAGTATACATGTCATTATAGTACAATACGTTAGAGTTTACATGTCATTATACCATACCTTACAGTTTAACATGTCATCATAGTTCCATACGTTACAGTTTAACATTCATTATAGATGTCATTATAGTACCAATTATAGTACTATACGTTACAGTTTAACATTTCATTATAGTACCATACTTTACAGTTTAACAGTCATTATAGTATCATACGTTAGAGTTTACATATCATTATAGTACCATACATTACAGTTTACTTACAGTTTACATGTCAGTATAGTACCATACGTTAGAGTTTACATATCATTATAGTACCATACTTTACAGTTTAACAGTCATCATTATAGTACTATACGTTACAGTTTAACAGTCATTATACTACCATATGTTACATACGTTACATTTTACATGTCATCCATAGTTACAGTTTAACAGTCATTATACTACCATGTGTTACAGTTTACATGTCATTATAATACCATACGTTACAGTTAACATGTCATTATAGTTCCATACGTTACAGTTTACTTGTCATTATAGTACCATACTTTACAGTTTAACAGTCATTATATTACCATACGTTACAATTTAACAGTCATTATAGTACTATACATTACTGTTTACATGTCATTATAGTCCCATACGTTACAGTTTACAATACGTTACAGTTTACATGGCATTATAGTACCATACGATACAGTTTACATGTCATTATAGTACGATACGTTACCGTTTAACATGTCATTATACTACCATATGTTACAGTATACATGTCATTATAGTACAATACGTTAGAGTTTACATATCATTATAGGAACCTACGTTACCGTTTAAATGTCCTTATAGTAACATACGTTACAGTTTAACATGTCATCATAGTTCCATACGTTACAGTTTACATGGCATTATAGTACCATACGCTACAGTTTACATGTCATTAAAGTACCATACGTTACAGCTTACATGTCATTATAGTCCCATACGTTACAGTTTACTTGTCAATAATACGTTACAGTTTAACAGTCATCATTATAGTACTATACGTTACAGTTTATTATGTCATAATAGTACCATACGTTACAGTTAACATGTCATTATAGTACATGTCATTATAGTACGATACGTTACAGTTTAACATGTTCTTAAAGTACCATACATTTCAGTTTAACAGTCATTATACTACCATATGTTACAGTATACATGTCATTATAGTACGATACGTTACCGTTTAACATGTCATTATAGTACAATACGTTAGAGTTTACATATCATTATAGGAACCTACGTTACCGTTTAAATGTCCTTATAGTAACATACGTTACAGTTTAAAAGTCATTATAGTACCATATGTTACATTTTACATGTCATTATACCATACCTTACAGTTTAACATGTCATCATAGTACCATGTCATCATAGTACCATGTCATCATAGTACCATGTCATCATAGTACCATACGTTACGTTTTACATGTCATTATACCATACCTTACAGTTTAACATGTCATCATAGTAGTACCATACGTTACAGTTAAACATGTCATTATAGTACCATAAGTACAGTTAACATGTCATTATAGTATCATACGTTACAGTTTACATGGCATTATAGTACCATACGCTACAGTTTACATGTCATTAAAGTACCATACGTTACAGCTTACATGTCATTATAGTATCATACGTTACAGATTACATGTCATTATAGTACTATACATTACTGTTTACATGTCATTATAGTACCATACATTTCAGTTTAACAGTCATTATACTACCATGTGTTACAGTTTAACAGTCATCATTATAGTACTATACGTTACAGTTTACTTGTCATTATAGTACCATTACAGTTTAACATGTCATCATAGTACCATGTCATCATAGTACCATGTCATCATAGTACCATGTCATCATAGTACCATGTCATCATAGTACCATGTCATCATAGTACCATGTCATCATAGTACCATGTCATCATAGTACCATGTCATCATAGTACCATACGTTACGTTTTACATGTCATTATAATACCATACGTTACATTTTACGTGTCATTATAGTACCATAAGTACAGTTAACATGTCATTATAGTACGATACGTTACCGTTTAACATGTCATTATAGTACTATACGTTACAGTTTAACAGTCATTATAGTATCATACGTTACAGTTTACATGTCATTATAGTATCATACGTTACATTTTACATGTCATTATAGTACCATACGTTACAGT
>NW_018479547.1:7025-10122 GCF_002113885.1 Mizuhopecten yessoensis | reverse complement strand
ATGTATTGTTTCAGGATCATGCCAGTATCATTGTATCCCAAGTTCTGGAGAAGCCAGTCTGGAGAGGTTTTGCTGTCAGATTCTCCTGAGGGTAGGCTTGCGAGTAAGGATACACCAGCATGGTTCCCTCCCCTTAGTTTAGAACAGGTGGATAAGGAGGCTCGGGAAAGAGTTCGAACTAGACTAAATATTATGATGGAAATTGCATTTTTAGGGTTTGGTTTCCATGTTCAAAATGAAGGATGCGAGACATAAGATTAAACAATGCATTCTTTTGAAGATTCCGGTTATATAAAAGGATCAAACTCATGTTTAGTATATATAGAGACATAAATATGAAACACCTGACAAATCTTACTTTTGGTCACTTTCAGTTAGGGGAGCAACCTAAATAAGTGCTTTTTAAATCAATCAAGTAAGTAACTCCTCTGACCGATCATGAATTGGGTCTATAGCCATTTATCCATCTGTTCATAGTTCATAGCACTTTTAGAGTATTATGCTCCCTTAATATTTTCGAGGAAAATATATTTGCTTCTTTGTCAATCTATCGAGGTTCATTTGTATGGCAGAGTTTAAAGCATTTAAATTAAAAATGTTTATCACACATTTAGCTCAAACATAAGAGCAGTAAAGTATTTTTGTAGGAGAGTACATCATGCAGAGTGAAAAATATCGGTGGAAGAGGTTTCGCTGGCTGCTGGAAAATGTCCCAGGATATGTTGGCTGGTTTGTAGGTGCCATCATGAAAGATGAAGGGAAAGAGGATAGATCTTTATTTCTAGTATGAAACATTTAACTAATAGACATCATAAGCTACATACCTTTTTTTTAGAATTATATATGAAATTTTAAGACAAAATATCAAATGATAGTGTTTGGTGTTGATATATCCAGATGGATAGTCTGATATGTTAAAAACATATCCTTAGTATAGTGTCAGCTATGACTCCCAGGAAACAAGCTTAAGTGCCTGTTTTTCCCCAGTTGGTGTGCAGTCTGAGTCTCTACAGGAGTTGGTTCCAGATGGAGTGCAGACTGAATTACAAGAGTCCAGAACTGTGATTTCTACAACAGGTAAGATGATGTCTGAATCAGACAAGTTGTTTAATATTTGTGTTACATGACTATCCCCTTATCTTTATTTTTAGAAAATATAACAAGGATTCAATTGATGTTAAGAAGTGACAACAATTTTGTCCCCTCTCTATCACTTCAAGTGTTGAAGCATATTTCAATTAGCCGTCTACAAATGGTCATCCTATCATATGTTATGTAGATTCTAGAACTTCATTTTGTCGGACCAAGATCAAGGTCACAATTCCAGGTGAAACTTCAGATTCTTACTAGTATTTTTCAGGATCTACAGTCTATTTGACTTGGTGAATAAATACATAGATTTACAGAATTATATTTCATAACTATTCGAGTTTCTTTGCTAGATATTTACTGAAAATGATAAAGAGGTAACTATTATGATTTCTTATTAAAGTAATACATTTATATTTTCAGAGCCTGTGTTGTATGGAAAATGGAAGACCACTTTACCCAGAGTTAACCATCAATGGGTATCAAGGGCGTTTTTTGGCCTGAACTCCAACAATAAATTGGAATTAGAATTTGAGAGAGTCTGACAGCTATGGAACTATCCTCCACAGCCAAGTCTTTCATGAAATACCAGGAACCGAACTGACAGATATTTTGCTCACAGGCTTTTCTTGTGGATGCCGTTAAACATTTGGAGTGTCCAACTACTTTGCCCACATGAAGAAGCAGACAACGAAATGTGCAGAGGTGTTCTTACAAGAGCTGGGATGCATCAGATGACCAGACTTGTACTGGACATCGACTGCTTTTACAACATGGCGTCTGAGTATCTGCGGTGCTCCAAATGTGGCAGAAAGGAATATACTTTTGCATTACTATTCCAGACCTCATGTTCTTACATTTATTATAAGCTATGTTTGAATAGAAATCAAAATATAGGCAATGTAGTTACAAATGGTATGATAAAAGTTCTTTGTTTTGCGTGTTTCATAATGCTGTAATAAAGCTTATCATAGCTGGTCCAAAATTATAACCCATCTGATAACAATTCAAGTTTCATTTCCATAGAGTCAAAAAAATATTGCCCTAAAATGATGACTTCAAGTCATTTTGATTTTGTTTGTTTGTTTGTTTGATTTTGTTTAACGTCCTATTAACAGTTCAAGTCATTTTGAACAAAAAACAAATGGTCATTACCTTCCCAAATAAATTAATTCTATAATAGATAATGAGTAATATCAGTTATTTATGTCAATCTCAGAATAATGGTATTTTCTTATAGATGGTTGCCTGGGCCAATAACATTGTCTCCCAACTGGATAGAGACAGGCAGCTGCTGTTTCCTGCAATCCTGACTACAAGGTACTCTTGCGACAAGAAAGTTTTGTTAAGGGCTCCATCACATCACTATTAGGGAATGTAATAAAACTGGACTCCACCAAAAAGATCACGAAAAAGCTAGCAGGTAACGAAGAACTGAAAACATTGTTTGTAATTTATACAGTTCTTTAAAATTCAATTAAAAACTTTCACCGAAATATATTTTGCTTACATTCGAAATACAACACCTATAGACCACTATTATAGTTCAAGTTGTTAGACTTCCAAGAAAAAGTATCCATGGAAAGCAGATGTCATTTGTCATATATGAAAATCGCCCACTAGTATCTTGAATACTACTTTCCTCGTTTTATTATCACATTTATTGTTAGAAAAATTAATTGATCTATAACCTTTTGCTTGCACGAAAGACCGACTTATTACACATACTTTTAGTATTTTTCTCTGCTTTAGTAAGCAATCACACTATTCCTTCTTTTTGGTTTGCAGGAAGAAGTGCAAAGACTGCCATGTGGGCGACAAATGTGGTAACGAACATGGTCAAGTGATCATGTCGGTCCTCACCGCTAATGAAGGTCAGGGTCTTGCAAACATGATCACTGGACTATGCCAGCGTTACCAGGAAGCGAAGGTATCGCCACCACGATTGAAGAATGTCGACAGAGACTGTTGTGACAGCAGATGTGTGTTGAAGTACTTCAAGAACTGG
>NW_018479547.1:0-3909 GCF_002113885.1 Mizuhopecten yessoensis | reverse complement strand
TTCAGTATTTTTGTGTCTTTCACTTTTCACTGCAGTAAACATTGATCAGTATTAGGTCCTGTTTTGCTGCACTAAATAGATTTCAAATTAATACAATGCATCTGCTTTATTGTTTTTACCCAATTTGAGAGAATATCTTGCAGTATTTGAAAAAGAACGAAGCAAAAGTATGTTTGAACATATCACAATTTGTAATTTACAGAGTGACATTGGTCCAGATAATATACCGGGCTATTCCCACGTCATTGAACTAGCATCTTTCTTGGTGACCCTTAGAGAGCAACCAACGAGCCTTACAACTGAGCAAGCGCTTACACTTGTTCAGCTTTGGGAATTCCTGTCAGACTATGACAAATCCAGAACACGGTTTCCACAGCGATTCTCGTCAGCTGGGTCAGGCCGCTTCAGGAGTCCCAAGAAAAATGTTGCACTTGGTGTTACCAGCATAGAAAGGTATTCATCTTTCTCTTTAAGTTCTCTTTCTAGTCAAGTTTTAGAAAAATAATCGCAAACAGATTTTTAGGATTTAAAAGTGATAAGATACCGTACAACAAAATAATTTCATTTCATGCAGTACTTTGGCTGCTTATGAAAGAAAAGTAAACAAAATACAAATTGAATATTTGCCAAGAACTGACATTTCATTAAGGATCAACTTGAATATAGTTTTCATGTTATGGAGCTATAACACAAAACTCTAAATAAACCGCAAAATTTATGATGAGAGTACACTCCGTTTTTTGTGTTATAGCTCCATAACATGAAAACTATATTCAAGTTAATCCTTATAATTTAATCTACTATACACAATCCCTGTGGAAATCCACTTTTATTGATGGACTGTTTTATCTTAGAAATTATTGCGCTGCTGTATCAGCCAATCAAAAGCGACGTTACAAACGGCTACGTCATTTTTTTACATTATCGGCTGATACATTTTTAAGCCAATGAAAATGCTTGTTACAAGCAAGATTAAATTATTTATAGATATTAACAATATCATGGGTTTTTTTTACTTGCAGAGCAGTTCTAGGTCCGAACTCAACCAGATCGAATTGGCCAGACTGCAACAGATATGTTAAGGCCACAGTACAAAGGCTTTTGGAGTCCTATCCAAGTGACAGACGCTCAAAAACGACTAAGACCTTTCATTCAAGATGGACATTAGTGAAAAAGGCCTATTCAAGGATACAGTCACCGATTTTGTCCAACAACAGGATCCTTAGTCGTACAGACATCCAATTGCCAAGTTTAAATATAAAGACCATCCAGCAATGGTAAGTTTCAGTAATCACAACTTAGATGACCGACTGGTTGAGGTAGCTCAGACTACACAGATATTAAGATTGCATATTACTAAATGATCTGTTCATGAGTCTATATTGACATTTCCATTGCAAGTTCCTGTAAAAGCATCACCAGATGAAGTGCGCCCATACCGGTATAGACATTTAAAACCTTATAAATTTTTGGTATGTTTTGTATTATTTCGCTAATTTAAAAAAAAACACCTTTGTATCTTAAAAAGCTTTGCTCTGGATAAGTATAAATAATTTACAGTTTTTGTATGTTTCAGGTATAACAAAAAGGGGAAGGAGAGAGATCTCAAGATCTTGTTGCAAGGCATTCAGCTGCCACAGGCTTCAATGACTGGAAAAGGAACTCCATTGCCAAAGTTAAAGCCAGAGTCCTTGCAGTCAGGCGAGGCATCTCCTTTTTCCTTTTTGTTACCTCCAGATACTGCTGGTATGGCAAAACTCAAGATGCGCAAGTCAAAGGCACCACCACCACCAGCACCAGTTGTTTCTCGCCCAATTCTTCCCATGCCACTACCGCCTGTCACTGGGCCAGTACGTTTCTCTGTGATACTGTCTCCACCAATGGCTACTCCGCTATTGCCAGATCTAGGCAGAGTGGTTACAGTACCAAGTGTACAACACCAGGGACAAAAGAGAAAGACAGTGACAGATGATAGTGGGATTGTGAAACGCAATTATACCAAAACGGCCCAAACTGTCAAATGCAGCAAGTGTGGCGACGACAGAAATCCTCCCACACATCAGCAGTACATGGGATATAGATACTGCAGCAAGACAGAGTCTGTGTCTTTCGAAAACTGGAGGACACAGTTGAAAGACAAGGGGGTTGCAAGAAAAAGAAAGATATGATGGAGATTATTTCAACAATGGATTAAAGGGACGTGAAAGAACAGTTATACAATTTTTAATGCTGCCTACTATATGATAATTTTTGTGATAATATCACAGTTAGTGAAATTGCTATATAGTAGAAGGTTCCAAGCCCTTGTAAAAGCAGAGGACAAATTTGTATGGCGCTATGGGAGATTGCCATTTTCTTTAATGTAATTTTTATAATTCACTCAACCACTGATCTTCAAAGCTTGGTTGATAATATTAAGAAAGATTACTTGAAATGATGACAGTTTGAAATATGCTTGTTCTGTGGAAAGAGACGTTTCTTTAGTTCAACTGGCTTAGAACACTTTCCTTGTTCGGAAAGAGATCCCGAGTTCAAATCTCGGTGGAAGCATTAATTGTTGCAGTCAAGCATATTTGAAATTGTCTTTTTCGTCATTCATGTGATTTTAAACATTTTCCATTTCCTTGGAATCTGTGCTCAAACCAACTATCTGGTAACTCGCTTAGATCATGTCAAACGATCAAAAAGTCTAATGAAAACATTGAAAACAGTATTTGGCTGTAAGTTTCATGTAACAAAAGAAACAGGTGAGGGATACAGGCCCTTTGGGCCTCTTGTTTTTCTCTTTTTTTCCTTTTTCTTCTCTCCTCCTTTCTCTTTTTCTGAGTTGTGCAGCTGGAGACTTATGGGCTATGAAAATATTATTCTTAATAACAGTAATGAGGTCAAGTGTAAACTTTAAGTGCTAGCTGGAGTCCAAAGTCAACGTGGGTTTAAAGCTTTAAAATTACAATTTCAAATTTCATACAACATTATCTTAAGCGTTTAAGAAATGTTAAAATGTCTATTGTTCTAGTTACCAAATTTAGTCTGTAATTACCTATATGTCAGTTTCATGTAACAAAAGAAACAGGATACAGGCCCTTTTCTCTTGTTTTTCTCTTTTTTTTCCTTTTCTTCTCTCCTCCTTTCTCTTTTTCTGGTTAGTGCAGCTGGAGACTTATGAGCTATGGCCTTAGCTCAGTCGGTAGAGCATCAGACTTTTAATCTGAGGGTCTAGGGTTCGAGTCCCTACGTGGGCGATACTATTTTTGATAAAATTTAGATGAAAAGTTCATATTTAAAGTTCGGCTCTGTAATGATAAACCAGGTCTTGGTTTTCCCAAAACTTGTCTTGTCTATTAAACCGTTTGTGTTTGGGACGCTATCACTAATTCTGGTAGAGTTCACCGTATGAATTGTTAGTCACATGCTATTTTTTGTCTTTTTTTTTGACAGAATCGTATCAAACCGTTTGTGAAATTATCGCGACCTAACTTATACAGTGTATATTAAATGCTTGGATGATTTCAGATTTGATAACAATACAGTTTCTTCATATATGGCTTAGGCCTTAGACAGAATGTACATCTCAAAATGACAAAGGGCCTACACGGTTAAACACCTCTCGTTTTACACCAAAGCCTCATGTTTATAGTTACATCATAAGAACTGTTTGATCCCTAGCCGTCACAATAATAACATCGATTTCATGATGTTAGATGGCGTATTAACGAATTTGAGTTACTTCCCTTTTAACGGAAACACTACCACATATAAGAGCACGTTGCCGTTTAAGCATTTGTTCTTTAATTTAGTGAAGAGGTTGAAAAACAAATGATTTGGTAATGTTCGACTTCGTCTTTTTTTTCTAAATCAGTTTAAAGTTAATAATAACACCGTTTTAAAATCTTGATATTTTCTTGAAGA
>NW_018479546.1:0-10121 GCF_002113885.1 Mizuhopecten yessoensis | reverse complement strand
CGTCACACATAATGTGATTATATTTGGTTTGAAGTTAATGCATATCTGTTTGATTACCGAATTCTGACGATACAGATGATCTAAACTGTTTATGTGCCATTCGTTGGTTACCTGAGGGCAAGTGTTGGAACCAGTATAACGGTGTACTTCCTATGTCCTATAGGTAACTCTTTTGAATAGTGGCATGGCTCATAATACACAAACTATACAAACTATTTAATTTGAAATAACCAGTGCACGTCTAAATTTAAGCTTTATAAATTAAGGGAGAGGGGCCACGCTCCGCCCCTTCTGTTATAACAGAAGCTTGGACCGATTTAGAATTAGATTCTTGTGGACACTAGTATCGCCGGTGACTCGTTGAAGGACGAAACAGCCGTATGCTGCATTGTCAACCATTTTCTTGCATGCTGTATCAATTACCAAATGTTAAAGTGCAATAATCTGGGGGTGTATGTTCATCTTATAACACTCGTTTAATGCGATAGGAAGGTGAATATAGGTTTCCTTACGGATAACGAGCGCAGAACAGATACTGAATACGTAAGGTATAAAGACAATCGAAACATAATCGTCATTCAATTACCCCCTACCCCTTTCCAACCCACTACACAATTTCAACGAAAGAATCGACGCACTTTGATTAAATATTAGTGCTGCTGATTCTATTTTAGCATGGCTGTACCTACATGTATAAATTTATATATGAGAACGAATTTCGAAATAAATCAATTAAAAATCAACGATTCATCATTTAACCCCAAACATCATTAGGGTTCTGTTGAAATCCCGCGCGACAAGATTGGCAAATGATGAATCTCATCTGACCCCTAATTTTCCATTTATCTTGTACGCAAGCCCCTCCCCATGTCACAGTGACATCAGCAGCCGGGCAAAGCTCACTAGTTATAAAGGGTTATCTTCAAATCGCCAATCAAGGCCAGTGCCATGTCGACTTTCCAGTCCATAGTGACATCACGTCCGGTAAATTTCGGTACATTGTAGCATACCGTGCGAAATGATTTCGATTAACCATTGTAATACCTTGCGAAATCATACAAAAACGAAGGATATAGAAAAATGCAATACAAATAAATAAATAAATAAAAAATGATTTAAGGATTTTCGACGCCTTTATTGGTTATGTCTAGGTTTCATCATGCCTTTATAATTGTGAACATAATTAGTCTATAAAAATAGATATCCCAATGATAATTATTCCAGTGAGCTCATGCATATTGTTCTTGATTTGACATTTTTTTCTACAAATAAGAGGCCCATTTGACAAAGACCGCTCACATTTAAACAAACGAACTTATTTATTTGACCTTCAAAGTTAGTCAAAGTCAAATATATTTCAAATGTTTAAACAGTCAAGCTACCTCTGTAGGCTAAATAACAATACTCTTCCCCTTTTGCACCTTTAGTGTTTTAAATCTATATTACTTGTGGAAATGTCAAACTTTTGTCAATGTATTATAATTTAACAAATTTGATAGCCATTTACCCAAGCATGCATCAAAATCAAATATCTTGACCAAATTCCTCGTTTTCAAGAAAAATCTTTTAAAAAATCAACACACTAACACAGTTATCCTCTATGACCGCGAACAAAGAACAGTATTTTTTGTAATCTATGTAGCTTTCCATACCAGCTAGCTGCCGTCTAAACATCATGACATCATGAATTTTTGATCTTAAGAGAACTCTTTGCAGCACTTAAACAAATTGGAATCATGACCTTGAATGGGACACAAGGTTTGGAAAAACTAGTAAGATTCAGCCGAATATTATGACTCTAGGCAATCCGGTGTTTTTTATAAACAAAAGTCGTTTTAGCTTTGAAAAATAAATTGACCCCTGTAACCTTGAAAAGAGGTCACCGCATTTGATTTTCACAAAAGTTCAGCACTGTCAGAATACTACTGTACTCAAGAAATATCGAAACTTTTTTGGTTGGTTTATTTTGATGCTGCTGTGGTACACTTGTTACATTTGCTTGATATAGTGGAATATATTCTACGGGAATCATATGTGGTTTTAACTGAGTATAAATAACTGTTTATGTTGTATATGCTGTGGTTAAATTGCCCACGTTAGGTATGTTCCATTCGTTGTTCATTATATGTGAGTTTTCTTTATAACAACCTGTGTGTAGATGTGGGTCGGTTTATGATCTGAATGATCAAACGCATACGTCTGCAATCTGGTGAAGAATTCGTCAATGATGGTCTGTTTCTCATCCTCCGTTCGGGAAACAGACAATCCTCCGCAAAGCACGTGATGTATCCACGGGTAAATCGAAGCAACTATTGTGCGGGAATATTCCAGTTGTTCTGCCTCGTCTGTAATATTACAGAATCATAGATATATTTTATCTTCATTTTATCAGAAGTAATTACAAATGATATGATCACCATTTTTCTTTAACTTCCTTCGTTATTTTTATAAAGATCTACTGGAAGTTGGTATAACATTAATGTATGAAAAAAAAAAAAAAAAATAATCTGTTATCCATAGTTCCGCCACGATTTCTCGCTTGAATGAGAAATCGTGCTGGTGTGAAAAATCGCGAACACATCAATTTAAGGGCGATTTCTAACCCGGTTAAGAAATCGTTGCGAAACACCCANAAAAAAAAAAAAAAAAATAATCTGTTATCCATAGTTCCGCCACGATTTCTCGCTTGAATGAGAAATCGTGCTGGTGTGAAAAATCGCGAACACATCAATTTAAGGGCGATTTCTAACCCGGTTAAGAAATCGTTGCGAAACACCCATCCTGGTTTCAATACTACCTGAATATACCTCACCTTTGTTGACAATATCAAACGTTGAGTGTCGTGGATAGTGTTTAGTTGTTTTAACAGACACCAGTTCCAATCCAAGTTCCCTTACTTCCGGTAGAGCACTGGTGAACGGTTCCTCAAAATCGGCCGGCTTTCTCAGATAGTGGCAATGAAAGTTTGTTCCAAGATACTCCTCCTGTGAATATAGACAATTGATTATTATTTGATAATGACTGGAAATAAAATGAAGGAAGCACATGTTTAAACGTTTCGTTTGTTGATCAGTCAAACAACGTAAATATTAACTGCACCATATCACCATATCACCGTTTCGTCCATTTAATATTCATCACTTGAGCGAAGATCAAAAGAATGAAATTATTTATCAAAATGTTCTAAAATATGTGTAGCAATACAACACTAGGAAAAGGTGCCTTTTTAACCCTCAATAGATTAAGGATCCCTGTCCCACTGCAGTGTTGATTTTCGTATATACTGTACCTCCCTTTTTTATTTGTTTATTTCAAAAACATTTTTCCAGAAGAGAGCCGCAAGATATGGTTTTCTTTTCAATAACAACTTATGGTAGCTTTGGTAATGCTGAGGAAAACACAGTTTCCTATGTAATAAGTTACAGTTGTTGGAAGTGATAGAAATAGGGATTACATTATGTAGTGAAGTAGACGGGTGCTATATTTTAGTCATGACTGTAACACTGCGGAAACAGATGTAATACTGGTACAGAGACAGGAAATCACAAGGATAATTACGTCGAAACGGTTTAAGTGGGATTACATGAGCATGCAGATACGTTCTACGAAAGGACTAAATTATAAATTACACTACAATTATTATTTTGTTTTCTTCAAGCGAGTACCTGTGACCTTGGGTGGGGCAAAGACAAAGATAAAACCCGTGGTTTTTTTTACAGAAGTGAATCGATACAATTAATGGACTACCAAAAACAGATTAACCACATACATTATTATTGAATACAGACTTTTCTTAACCGTTTAGCGTACAGCCCCACAACCCCCATACACGATTTAAGAAATTGCGATCACGATTTAAGAAAAGTTGAAAAATCGTGTTGATTCGTGCTCGACCTTGTGGTTTATGCAAATTTCTTAACCAATCACGACCCTCATACGACCAAAAACGACCCTCATACAACCTTATACGGCTGAACATGACACTCATACGACCGTCATAATATATTCATACGATACAACACGATTTAACCTCATTTAACACGACCCTAATGCGACTGCCATACGACCAAACACGACTGTCATACGACGCCCATATGACTTAACACGAATCAACACGACCGCCCTACCATTAAACACCAATCATTACGATATCCATACGACTACAAAAATAAACATGATCTCCATACGACTAAGCAAGACCTTCATTCGACATATTTTTGTTTATTTTGTTCATGAAGTGAAATGTCTTCAGATGGAGATGAAGGTGGAGGTGATAGTGATGGAATGTTAAATGGACTATCCTCCGGCTCAGATGGCTGCTGAGATGGCTGGATGTCAGTTTAAGTTGTTGTTGGCGATTTTGGTGGTGGTTCAGAGGTTTCAGCTGGCTCATCTTGTCCCTGGGTATCGGGTGGATGTTCATCCATAGTTGGTGGTGAAGGATGTTTCTCTTTCAAAGGTTTTGCTTGGAGGAGTTTATGTTTTGGCCGCCTGAGGTTTGACATGGCTGTAGAATGAGCTTTCACTTTCAGGGGGTTTCCCACGTTCTCACTCAGTCATGTGATGGGCTCGTATGGATTTCGTGTTCAGGCGTATGGGAGTCGTATGAAAGTCGTGTTGAATCGCGTTAAAACTTATGAAGGTCGTATGAGTTTCTTCCCATGCTCCCCGACTCGACTGAACACGACTTTCATTCGACTGAACACGACGTGTCAGTTCGGCTTAAATCGTGTTATAAATTTGTGCATTGCAAAGATTTATAACACGATTTAAACCGAGCTGCTACGGCCATACGACCGGGCGCGACCGACCAAGACTTAACACGAATGAACACGAATGATTGTGCGACCTTCATACGTTCCAACACGCTTTAAGGAAAAACGTTAAATCGTGTTCATTCGTGTTCAGATTCGCGAATGTGAGATAGGGGTTACAGTTATCTGATGTCCTAACATTACATCTTTTAAATAGAAAAAGCTATTAATTGTTGTCAATTAGGATTTTTTCAGCATCATTAGCCAAATCGTAAATTTCGAAAAGAGATAGCAGATTCACCAATAAGGGGTCGAGAAAGCAAATACGACAAAGCAACATCATTATCTTTACTGACATTAACAACTACGTGTGACTACTCTGGTTATTTCTATATAAATAACATATTTGAATATAAGGATCCATTTAACACTGCACTGTATTTTTTATATACAGTTACCTCGCTTTAACTTCCATTTAGATATAACTACAGAAACAGTTGGGTCAGGACATACAGTTTGTATCCGTTAATCAGGTAGCTCAATCTGTTAGATCGATAGTATAACACTCAGAAGTCTAGGGTTCGAAACATTATCTAGCCCCAATGAGTTTTTACACTCTATATTGGTTATACTTTGATTATTTCATCTTCAGTATTTCTCATAAAAGTCCGGGACTATATCTTTTTCTTTCCAGAAATAAGTTATCAAAGATATAGTCATGCCGGGGAAAAAAGGTTTCCAACACTTTGCGACAGTGGTACGGGGATCCTGAACATATTATATTAAGCACCAGTTACTACATACATGTACATATAGATAAATTAACCACATACCTGTGAAATTATGCTTTCTCTTGCCATATCAGACACGATGCTCCCTAGACTTAGAAATCCCCCATCTAGTTGCAATAATTTATCGTCATTTTCGTTGGAAGATGTGGTTATTGTTATAAGAAAACCACCTTAAACACCAGTAAGTCATAATTTTACCAACGGTTGTTTTAACAATAACGGGCAAAGATACATAATAAGGCATTATTAGTGTAAATAGGCAAAGCTCATGCTTAATTCTTTATGATAAGTTCATATATGTAATTTCCATCTCAAATCTGCTCTTCAAGTCGAAAACTGATGTTAAAAACCAAACATAACGTTAAATATCTCACCATGGTATTGTTAAATGAAAATATTATCACCATAATAACGAACAGCATATCCTAAAAATATTTATAATAAGTTACGAAAACAAATGTGACATACCAGGCTTTAGTTCCCGTCCTCTAGAAATAACAAAAGACCTCCAATCAGCTTTTGCTTGTTCCTTCATCAAACATTGTTCAATGTCATCTGCTTCGCCAATGAATACACCATTTTTTATTTGACAAACTCTAAAATTGATAAACACTATACAGATTTAAAAAAAGATAAACATTGTAATTATAAATGCAAATTCAGAAAAATGGATATAGTAGAATAGATAATTTCAGGTTTAAAACTTTTTATTTCATGTCTTACACCTATACAATATGAAAGATATTTAATGGTTTCCTTTTGAATACCATGTATATAGTTCAAGAGTATTGAAGAATATTGATTTTTTTTCACGAGTACGAAGCACGAGTGAAAATGTTGGTATATTCTGCGATACGTGTTAAACATATCAAGTATTCAACAGAAATATTATTCAATGTCATCATTTTTTTTTTTTTTTTTAAATAAACACGAAGCAAATATTGCTACATCCAAAACGCACTGGAATTCACGGGGTAATATTTGACGCCACATTTCAATGACGTAACGCTTAACAACAAGACAGGACGCCATTTTGAATAGTTTGCTGAATGTAATTTTGTCGTTTGCTGCAAATATTAGGTAAGAGTACAAAATAAATTAATATTAATTGTGTAGTTATGTTAAATCAAACTGTATGTTGCAAAGGTTTACCGAAACAACTACTTAGTTTGCCGTCGCTTCAACTGAACTTGAAACCAAAAATCTACGCGGTGAATAGAATTGAGCAGAGTTTGAACAATACTAAAAGTGATATCTTTTCATGCAAAGATATAACATTTCGTACATTTGCACTCAATTGACGATAACACTTTTTTTATTTAATGGATAATTCATGATATTTCACTGGTAAAAATGTAAAAAAAAATGTTATTCAAAGGAAAACGACTACTGCATATTGGGATTTTTTCGCTGGAGTGTAATTTTTGACATTTTCGCCCTCCGTAGTGAGGGTGAATACATTGAAACGAACATTAGTAAACAACATAGCATACCTAGTAAATAAATGTGATGGGCGAAATTAAAACTGGAAGTATATGGATTTTAGAGACGAAAGGCGAGTTTGATTAGGCGAACATTTTCCGGTATACAATATTAAATTTATTAAAATTTATCTGAAACAGGTCACTGATACGTACTGTTTTGACAAATAATGTGTTGCTACAGAGGAAATTGCCAGGTCCAGAGTATTGTTCGGGAGACATTGTTCAAACATAGTCCTAGGAACGATCACCCAATAGACGTTATTGTTGACAGTTCGTCCATAATCCTGTCTATTACCTGAGAAACACATTCTTCAACTCGATTCATTTTGTTAACCAGTGCTTAAGAAATTGTCAACATTAATTCAGAGATGTACATTGAACGGAAGCTATTTTACAAATCAAAACAGTATCCCTTGAACTTTTAGATATATCTTACGTGAATCTAGTTCTTATCTGTTCTTAAAATGAAAATATAAATTATGATAAGCGTTTGATTCACCATTGCTAATTTAAATCAATTGGTAGCAAAATCAAGAAATTACTATCATTTTTTATCAAATAATCCTGTCATTATGTCATCGAAAGACATCGTAATGCATTATACAACCTTGGATGACTTTGCTTAGCCGATTGAAGTCGTTCATCGGTTGATCGTTATAGTACACGACAATGGCTTGTTCCTTCCCTAGATCTGTTTGTATGACATCTGTAACATAATTGTACTTTCTTAACCTGCATTGAAAGAGGCACTTTATATTGAACGTTTTTTCTTGTCTAATGGTATTATATTTACCTATCATTTCCTTGACGAGCGACAGAGAAGCTTGTCCGTCTGCAGTTCCATAATCTGCTATGTTGACTGGATGTTCCGTCTTGGAAGCTTGTCTTGAACTAAGTATTCTTCCTAAATGAATTAAAGTCAAGGCAATTAAACATAACATAACATTATCTTTATATATCATAATAAAGTTTTGATGTATTAAACCACATCCTCTATGTAACGAAAATTTCCAGTTGTTATTAATAATTAATCATTGGGATCGATTTTCACGTTGATGCTCTTTTTATTCCAATAAACTAACGCTCTTCCAGCTCCATATATTGCAAATACAAATACGTGGGTCGATTTTGTAGCTGGTCTAGGACGACATTTCTTTGTAAAATGAAGGTACACGTCTGCATGTACATTTTTATTTTTTTAAACACACCGATATCTGAAACTGGCAACAAGCTGCAGCGTGCAATTGTACCGAAGCAGCTGTACGCTACTTGTTGCTGAAATAAAAATGAGGCATCATGTGAGAAAGCTTGGCTCACAAATTGGCGCGCGTAAAAGAAGAATATTATCATAAGAATCCCAGGTATATATAAAAGCGCATTTCATTGTATTCTAACGTGATATGATTATTAACAATAATTTTGTATACACGGGTGAAACAAATAACCGAGGATTTGAATATGTTTATAAAATGATATGTCATTAATCTTTATTAGAAAAACATATTCACAGATCGACCTTTAGATATTTCATATTAATAAAAATAAAAGACTTGAATTTCTCAGATTTTTCAATGGTAGACATCAAGTATTCCAATCTGTATTTTTTAAAAATATTCATGTTGATGAATTTTCCTAACTTAGATATAACATAATGTTATATTTTTCATATATTACAGGTGGGTTTTTTTGCGGGAATGCTTATGTATGGTAATTAATTGTATCTCACTTAGACTTTCTAAGATGGCCGCCCGACTGATATTGCCCATGTGGCCGTGAACATTGTACATGTCGTCCTTCTCATCACTAAAACTGGTCGCCATCTTCATTGTAGGATAATAGCTAAAAACAGAAACAAAAAAATATTTTGTTGCATCATAATATCCGGAAAGCCGACAAAACAAAAATATGTAATCAAGCCGAGAGTTCCAATGGACTTGTATTGCTCACCTAATCTGAATCTCACACCATTAACATTAAAATGGACCAAGGTTAAATATATTTAAATATACTAAATAAAGTTACCTGTCTAAATATCATAAGAGGGTCAAGGTCATTAACTTAAACATATTTGGTACCCCTTACACCCGCATACTACTTGCCAAACGCTATCATATTAGACATGTTGGTTATTGAGAAGAAATCGTTTTTAGCCAAAAAGTTGACTTCGATCTGACAATGGACGCCGCAGAACCCATAGCATTTTGGCAAACGGTAAAGATTATTGAATTTGTTTTTCATAATATTTTGTCTGAATTTGTGCTACAATGGTGATAATACCAAACAATTATATTCCTGACAATATCACTAGACAAAGTTTATTTCATAAAAATGGACAAATGCAGCATTGCATGTAAATAGACAAATATGAAATTAGGAAATCGTGTGTTATTTAGGTCCATTACAAACCCGATGAATCTTAATATACTGAAACAGTCAGTTTACATCCAATGCAAATACAAAGTCCTATATTTTCTACTGCGGTTAGATTTGTATTACTCTGAACATATAAAGCGGTTGTTATCCATTGATCAAACCGACGATTTGAAACAAGAACGGTCTCTATCATTCTAGCAACATTTGCCCATAGAAAGCACGTTTAATTGTGCATTTGTTTTTATAATTTTTTGGACAGGGACACATTTAACTAAACATTGACAAACGTGAATGATGACATCATCGAATTTATTGCTTGTGACGTCACAATGGGTGATATTGCAAACTTTACAGACACATTATTATCAATCGGAAATAGTCGGTACTCTCCGTGAACGAGACAATTATCGTTTACGGTTAGTGCCGGCAGTTCCCGATTGAACAATCATGTGATGATGTTGCAATACTGCATTTAATAAATGACCGTATGCTATATGATAAGCATAAATGATAAGTTATTATTTTTATCTAATTTTTATGTGAACGTTTCAAAGACTAAGTTTGTTACTTGTTAATATGTTTATGGCTTTAATCAGCTAGAAAACAAATTGAAAAAATATCAACAACTCCTCCTAAGCACTTTTATCTCATCAAGGATATTCACCAGAATGTTGTTTAAAGGAGAAATTCTGACGTCATAAACCATGACGTCACATAAA
>NW_018479545.1:1918-10048 GCF_002113885.1 Mizuhopecten yessoensis | reverse complement strand
ATACAACAGTGTCAACACACAAGAGTAGAAACAAAATATACAACATCGTCAACACACAAGAAAAGGAACAAAATATATAACAGTGTCAACACACAAGAGTAGAAACAAAATATACAGAAGCGTCAACACACAAGAGTAGAAACCAAACATACAACAGCGTCTACACACAAGAGTAGAAACAAAATATACAACAACGTCAACACACAAGAGTAGAAACAAAATATACAACAGCGTCAACACACAAGAAAAGGAACAAAATAAACAACAGTGTCTACACACAAGAATAGGAACAAAATATACCAGAGTGTCTACACACAAGAATAGGAACAAAAGATACCAGAGTGCCAACACACAATAATATGAACAAAATAAACAACAGTGTCAACACACAAGAATAGAAACAAAATATACCACAGTGTCTACACACAAGAATAGAAACAAAATATACAACAGCGTCAACACACAAGAATAGGAACAAAATATACCACAATGTCTACACACAAGAATAGGAACAAAAAGTACCAAAGTGTCTACACACTCGAATTGGAACAAAAAGTACCACAGTGTCAATACACAAGCAAGGGTAAGTTCTTTTTACGCTACGTACGGAACCCGTCAAAAGATTGAGTAAATTTGTAGTGAACGATCTAAGATATATTCTGAACAACCTTTTAATCGTACATGATTGTATTGACTGATGTCATTTAGTCTACGACATCATTTCATAAGTAAGGGGCGAACAGTGAGGATAACTTTATTTAATGTTCCCCCTCTTCGTTAAAGATGTTATAGAATCTAAAATGACATGCAGAGACAGGATACCGATACACCGATATCTATAAGCAATAATGATCATTTCGTAAAAAATAAAATGAACGATTCTCTTCCTTAATATATACAA
Source organism: Mizuhopecten yessoensis (assembly GCF_002113885.1). Lineage (NCBI taxonomy): Eukaryota > Metazoa > Mollusca > Bivalvia > Pectinida > Pectinidae > Mizuhopecten > Mizuhopecten yessoensis. The sequence goes on along the minus strand of NW_018479545.1, from coordinate 9,147 downwards.
GCTGAAAACTGCTTAGATACTAACATTCATCAATAAATCACAGCGTTGTGGTAGGTCATTAGGCGACCACATGTCTAAGAAGTAATAAATGGCTGATTCTAGCTCGATTAGACAAGCCACGGTAACTTTTTGGAACTGAGATATCTGAGAATGATATTAATGTGAATTAGTGAGTTTAATGTGCTGAACGGGCGCAACCCCATGTACATCAATCCTCATAACCAGATGTATGGTGTTTCTAGACTCGCCTTATACAACACAAATATGGACCCTGTGACACTACATCACGTTAAACCACATATACATTTGTTCATTCAGACCTTCTGTTCAAGTATCAATTTGTCTTTATTATGATGATGTGTTCCCTCCGTTCTTGTTGTGGTTGTGTCTCTTCTGTTTCTGTCGTGCAGGTTTCATCTTCGTTCTTGTTGTGGTTGCGTCTCCTCTGTTTCTGTCGTGCAGGTATCATCTCCGTTCTTGTTGTGGTTGCGTCTCCTCTGTTCCTGTCGTGTAGGTTTAACATATGTTCTTGTTGTGGTTGCGTCTCCTCTGTTCCTGTCGTGCAGGTATCATCTCCGTTCTTGTTGTGGTTGTGTCTCCTCTGTTTCTGTCGTGCAGGTATCATCTCCGTCCTTGTTGTGGTTGCGTCTCCTCTGTTCCTGTCGTGCAGGTATCATCTCCGTTCTTGTTGGGGTTGCGTCTCCTCTGTTCCTGTCGTGCAGGTTTCAACTCCGTTCTCGTTGTAGTTGTGTCTCTTATGTTCCTGTCGTGCAGGTTTAACATCCGTTCTTGTTGTAGTTGCGTCTCCTCTGTTTCTGTCGTGCAGGTTTAACCTCTGTTCTTGTTGTGGTTGCGTCTCCTCTGTTTCTGTCGTGCAGGTTTAACATCCGTTCGTGTTGTAGTTGCGTCTCCTCTGTTTCTGTCGTGCAGGTTTAACATCCGTTCGTGTTGTAGTTGCGTCTCCTCTGTTTCTGTCGTGCAGGTTTAACCTCTGTTCTTGTTGTGGTTGCGTCTCCTCTGTTTCTGTCGTGCAGGTTTATCATCCGTTCTTATTGTAGTTGCGTCTCCTTTGTTCCTGTCGTGCAGGTTTCATTGTCATGTTTGTTGTAGTTGCGTCTCCTCTGTTCCTGTCGTGCAGGTTTCAACTCCGTTCTCGTTGTAGTTGTGTCTCTTATGTTCCTGTCGTGCAGGTTTAACATCCGTTCTTGTTGTAGTTGCGTCTCCTCTGTTTCTGTCGTGCAGGTTTAACATCCGTTCTTATTGTAGTTGCGTCTCCTTTGTTCCTGTCGTGCAGGTTTCATCGTCATGTTTGTTGTAGTTGCGTCTCCTCTGTTCCTGTCGTGCAGGTTTAACATCCGTTCTTGTTGCGGTTGCGTCTCCTCTGTTCCTGTCGTGTAGGTATAACATCTGTTCTTGTTGTGGTTGCGTCTCCTCTGTTTCTGACGTGCAGGTTTAACATCCGTTCTTGTTGCCGTTGCGTCTCCTCTGTTCCTGTCTTGCAGGTTTAACATCTGTTCTTGATGTGGTTGCGTCTCCTCTGTTCTTGTCGTGCAGGTTTAACATCTGTTCTTGTTGCTGTTGCGTCTCCTCTGTTTCTGTCGTGCATGTTTCATCTCCGTTCTTGTTGTGGTTGCGTCTCCTCTGTTTCTGACGTGCAGGTTTAACATCCGTTCTTGTTGCCGTTGCGTCTCCTCTGTTCCTGTCTTGCAGGTTTAACATCTGTTCTTGTTGTGGTTGCGTCTCCTCTGTTCCTGTCGTGCAGGTTTAACATCCCTTCTTGTTGCGGTTGCGTCTCCTCTGTTTCTGTCGTGCATTTATCATCTCCGTTCTTGTTGTGGGTGCGTCTCCTCTGTTCCTGTCGTGCAGGTTTCATCTTCATGTTTGTTGTAGTTGTGTTTCTTCTGTTCCTGTCGTGCAGGTTTAACATCTATTCTTGTTGTGGTTGCGTCTCCTCTGTTTCTGACGTGCAGGTTTAACATCCGTTCTTGTTGCCGTTGCGTCTCCTCTGTTCCTGTCTTGCAGGTTTAACATCTGTTCTTGATGTGGTTGCGTCTCCTCTGTTCTTGTCGTGCAGGTTTAACATCTGTTCTTGTTGCTGTTGCGTCTCCTCTGTTTCTGTCGTGCAGGTTTAACATCCGTTCTTATTGTAGTTGCTTCTCCTTTGTTCCTGTCGTGCAGGTTTCATTGTCATGTTTGTTGTAGTTGCGTCTCCTCTGTTTCTGTCGTGCAGGTTTAACATCTGTTCTTGTTGCTGTTGCGTCTCCTCTGTTCCTGTCGTGTAGGTATAACATCTGTTCGTGTTGTGGTTTCGTCTCCTCTGTTTCTGTCGTGCAGGTTTAACATCCGTTCTTATTGTAGTTGCGTCTCCTTTTTTCCTGTCGTGCAGTTTTCATCGTCATGTTTGTTGTAGTTGCGTCTCCTCTGTTTCTGTCGTGCCGGTTTAACATCTATTCTTGTTGTGGTTGCGTCTCCTCTGTTTCTGTCGTGCAGGTTTAACATCCGTTCTTATTGTAGTTGCTTCTCCTTTGTTCCTGTCGTGCAGGTTTCATTGTCATGTTTGTTGTAGTTGCGTCTCCTCTGTTCCTTTCGTGCAGGTTTAACATCCGTTCTTGTTGAGGTTGCGTCTCCTCTGTTCCTGTCGTGCAGGTTTAACATCTGTTCTTGTTGCTGTTGCGTCTCCTCTGTTTCTGTCGTGCCGGTTTAACATCTGTTCTTGTTGTGGTTGCGTCTCCTCTGTTTCTGTCGTGCATTTATCATCTCCGTTCTTGTTGTGGTTGCGTCTCCTCTGTTTCTGTCGTGCAGGTTTAACATCTGTTCTTGTTGCGGTTGCGTCTCCTCTGTTTCTGTCGTGCAGGTATCATCTCCGTTCTTGTTGTGGTTGCGTCTCCTCTGTTCCTGTCGTGCAGGTTTCATCTTCATGTTTGTTGTAGTTGTGTTTCTTCTGTTCCTGTCGTGCAGGTTTAACATCTGTTCTTGTTGTGGTTGCGTCTCCTCTGTTCCTGTCGTGCAGGTTTAACATCTGTTCTTGTTGTGGTTGCGTCTCCTCTGTTCCTGTCGTGCAGGTTTAACATCTGTTCTTGTTGTGGTTGCGTCTCCTCTGTTCTTGTCGTGCAGGTTTAACATCTGTTCTTGTTGTGGTTGCGTCTCCTCTGTTTTTGTCGGGCAGGTTTTACCTCCGTTCTTGTTGTGGTTGCTTCTCTTTTGTACGAGTCGAGCAGATTTCACCTCTGTTCCTGACAGGTTCGCTTCTCCTCTGTACCTGTTGTGCTGGTTTCACCACTGTTCCTGACATGGTCGCTTCTCCTCTGCACCTGTAGTGCTGGTTTCACCTCTGTTCCTGACATGGTCGCTTCTCCTCTGTAACTGTTGTGCTGGTTTCACCTCTGTTCCTGACATGGTCGCATCTTCTCTGTACCTGTTGTGCTGGTTTCACCACTGTTCCTGACATGGTCGCTTCTCCTCTGTATCTGTTGTGCTGGTTTCACCACTGTTCCTGACATGGTCGCTTCTCCTCTGTATCTGTTGTGCTAGTTTCACCACTGTTCCTGACATGGTCGCTTCTCCTCTGTACCTGTTGTGCTGGTTTCTACTCTATTCCTGCTGTGTTTGCGTCTCATCCGTTCCCGCATTACTTTCGTGGGTTGACGCTGCAATAAGATTTCGATATTTGTATGTTTACTATCTTACATGACACTATGAAATAATGTGTAAAATTATGCGTTGATCAAAACAACAATGTAAAAGATATTCAAACAATGTTTCTAATATTAATAATAAAAAATTCTGCTGAAAAGAGATTCTAAATCCTATAGTCTTATACCTATTGAAAAAAAAGATGCGAGTGATAATCTTTTAGCAAATGACATTGAAATTGAGTAACGTTTACTTTGATACCCCTTTATGGGCCAAACTCAGCTAATCCAGATTCTTTTGACAACTTGAAGGAAACTATAGAATCATTTGGTAACGACAGAACAGTAGTATGTGGAGACTTTAATCTAGTTCTTAACTCTGCCATTGACTATGATAGTATTTACAAAAATAGTCATAATCCCCAGGAACCCCTCATTGACATCTGTATAAAGTATTATCCAAACCAAAGAAGATATACCTGGCTTACTTCTGATATTCTTTTATATAGTATCAAAAGTGCTACTATACAACCCGGATATAGATATGGTCATTCCTTTCCTAAAATTTAATAAGTTTATTGAATTCAAAAAGGATAAAGGCTTATAGAAATTTAAAAAATCATTACTTAATGACTTGGAATACATAGGCTTAGTAAAAACTGTCATTTTGGATACTTGAAAGACACCCAGTACTCTTGACCTGTTTATGATCGTGAACATACAAATTAAATTTTGGATGTCGACTTGCAGTTAACTAATAATGATCAAATATTTTAGATGTGCTTTTAATGAATATCAGAGGTAAGAGTATATATCTCGTTCTTCTTATAGAAAAAAAGAAGAAATGTGAGGGGAAATGACCTAAAACGTATTATATAGAACTTGGAAAATGAAGATATTTTGGATAAATATGAGATAGAAACTGAGAAGAGGGAATTAGAGCAATTCAGAATGCTTAGAATGAAGTGTAGTATTGTGAGATCAATATCACAGTGGATAGAAGAAGGAGAAAAACCGACAAGTTACTTTTGTGGTTTGGAAAATCGAAATTTAACTTCCAAAATAATTCCCAAAATTCTGACAGATGAAAGATGCATTGAAATAAAGCAAAAGGAACCAGTGTGTGTGTGTGTGTGTGTGTGTGTGTGTGAATGTATGCTTTTGTCATGTCTAACGCGCACCATAGAATATGGTCGTTGCCAACTGCGTTCATACTACCGTTTACGCCGTCAAAGTGCGGGTCAATCCTTAAATGAAATGTTAAAAAATTGTAAAAATAAAAAATAAAAAAAAGAACCGAGGAAACAACTGCAACAGCCCAAACAACACATGACAGACACTCCTCACAACCTATGTTTACATATACATTTTACGTAGTACATTTTATGCATTTAAGCTTACCTTATATAGACACAAAACCTCTTACAGGTTTTATGTTGCTTTACAAAATGATGAATAAAGATAACAATGCTTCAGTAACTAACAAAAGTTACTAATATAAACATCAAACTAAAAACGGAACAAAACAAAGTCATTAAGAACACTCCGAGCTAGCCTGGCTCTCCTCCGTATCTGACGGGTACGTTTATAGAGAATGGTGTACCCTCCTCCCACTAACAGACCAACGAACCTATATATCAGCTTGGATAACGAGCAACGTGCAATTGTAGGTAGTTAGGGATATCTCGATAAGCAGGAATATAGTAATTGTCCTGATCGGCTTCAGATTATGACAGTTTCTGTCAAAAATATCAAATTATGTCAGATGATTTTTGTGATAATCCTCCTGGCCGCCTCGGCTCGCCTCCCTACCATGGCCGTTCGCTCACAACATATTTATGCGCAACTGCAGTCCCAAAGTGGGATATTCCCCTAATTAAGATTAACGGCAGAGCTCTGCTATTTATTTCCTCCTAAAACATTTGTACTCGGTGCGTAACACTGGCTGGCCACTACTCGCAGTGACGTGGAACTAGGGACAGGATATACATTTCAGAAGCTTTGGGTAAGTGTTGACTACTCCACTCGTCACCTCCTACTCGTACAAACAGTTGAAGACAATGTCAATTTCTCAGAAGTTAAGAAATCCTAAAGGTAATGCATTATTTCATACAAAATAGTCTGGAGGAGATCATTAGCGCTATCTCTAACAAAATAGTCCTGGCTGGAGGAGATCATTAGCGCTATCTCTAACAGAAAAGTCCTGTCTGGAGGAGATCATTAGCGCTATCTATAACAGAATAGTCCTGTCTGGAGGAGATCATTAGCGCTTTCTCTAACAAAATAGTCCTGTCTGGAGGAGATCATTGGCGCTATCTCTAACAAAATAGTCCTGTCTGGAGGAGGTCATTAGCGCTATCTCTAACAAAATAGTCCTGGCTGGAGGAGATCATTAGCGCTATCTCTAACAGAATAGTCCTGTCTGGAGGAGATCATTAGCGCTTTCTCTAACAAAATAGTCCTGTCTGGAGGAGATCATTGGCGCTATCTCTAACAAAACAGTCCTGTCTGGAGGAGATCATTGGCGCTATCTCTAACAAAACAGTCCTGTCTGGAGGAGATCATTGGCGCTATCTCTAACAAAACAGTCCTGTCTGGAGGAGATCATTGGCGCTATCTCTAACAGAATAGTCCTGTCTGGAGGAGATCATTAGCGCTTTCTCTAACAAAATAGTCCTGTCTGGAGGAGATCATTGGCGCTATCTCTAACAAAACAGTCCTGTCTGGAGGAGATCATTGGCGCTATCTCTAACAAAACAGTCCTGTCTGGAGGAGATCATTGGCGCTATCTCTAACAAAATAGTCCTGTCTGGAGGAGGTCATTAGCGCTATCTCTAACAAAATAGTCCTGGCTGGAGGAGATCATTAGCGCTATCTCTAACAAAATAGTCCTGTCTGCAGGAGATAATTAGCGCTATCTCTAACGAAATAGTCCTGTCCGGAAGAGATAATTAGCGCTATCTCTAACAAAATGGGCTTTACAAATTATCATATTAAGGGTACAGTATTTGGGTTTTTTATTTATTGATCCATTAATGGTATTTGGAACAATGTTGTATATTTACATTGATGAAATCTTGACTCTATAAAAGCAACAATGTGTAATGCTTAATAGACACTCTCATATTACTTGATTTAAACTAACTAAACGTCTTATATGCAAATCACTAAGTCAACTCTTTACGATGACAACGAAGTATCACAACTTTCTGAAAAAAGTAACTTATTTAATATTATTTCTGCATTTTTCAGTAAATATGCTTCTGTCCTATATTTTGCAAATGAACTCACGCGATTAGCGCGCATTATGTTGTTTGCTTGCAAAAATGTGTCATTCAAATAGATCATAAATACCATACAAAAACAGTTCAATACTTATATTTACGTTTTCTCTGCCTCTTATGTTCTTTTTTAACTTATAATTTATATTTAAAATTAAAAATGCCCGCCTTATCGACAGTCCACACAATTTCGTTCAATAGTTTGAACAGCGTATTGTCGTGTGCTGATTGGCAAACAAAGTAGTACTTTGAAATTTTAACAAACACTTCAATTTTATTCCACAATTCAGTATCAATACAATTGCGTATGATATGT
>NW_018479545.1:0-1106 GCF_002113885.1 Mizuhopecten yessoensis | reverse complement strand
TTTTTTATTTTATTTTTTATTTTGCACATAAATTTACAATGACATTGTCAAATCTCACAATGCCCAGTGATATTTCAGCAGCCGTCATGTTTTTTATATTGGATATTGTAGTTCCGGTCAGTGTTGTATTAATACGCTAAGAATTGTGTCTCGTGATGCATGGTAATTAAAGTCCCATCAACGACACAGCTTTCAAAGAGGCTATATAGTGACAATGCCATGCAAATGTAAATATAGTGATGATGAAATGACGTCACAGACCTACAAATTATATTATGACGTCAAGCTGGAGACAATAGATATTGACCAATGGAGACCGATAACGAAAAAGAAAAGGGTCTGGGGATAAAAGAATCAAATACAAAAAATATCAATTTTCAAAAAACTCATATCAAATGGAAACTGAAGTAAGATTTTATATTTGTTGTCTGTGTTTTGAAAAAATTAAATCTTAACAATATATTGTGTTAAACTGACATGTGCATACATCGAAATTACGCATCTTATGCTATGTTTTACCAACTGTTTTAGCAGCCGGCCAAAACGGTATAGAAGTCGCTTCGATTAAAATGAATTTGTAAAGTAGGACTCACGTAAGAGAAGTATGTGATATCTTTTTCTCACAGGGTGATCCAGTTGTTCCTAGAGAAAAGACAACTCGTACACATTTTACACCCTTGTGTGCATACGCTTCATTGATCATTTGTCTGATGAAGGTGACAGTGTACATATCGTACTAGTCATCGAAACGTCACAAAAACATGTGTATTGGTTGTGTAAAAAGAACTTCTCATAATCCATACTTACCAACACGAAGAAAATCTTGAGCAACAATCGGGAGTCTTCGGGAGTTTCCGCTCATGTCTATACACACAAACATATATGCATCTACAAGGTGTTTTCACGGCCGAAATCCAAACACCACTTTCAACAACAATGTAATTAGAAAGTGAAAAATAATTAAAAAAGAAATGTCACTTTGATAGAATTCTTAAAAAGTGAAATATTAAATTAAGAAAATGAACACATGTGTAACAGAGTCTTAATTTTGTTAGTTTGTTTATGATATGTTTATAGTGTCCATCTCGCTGATTCTGTGTATGGTG
>NW_018479544.1:3031-9907 GCF_002113885.1 Mizuhopecten yessoensis | reverse complement strand
TCTGCTTCAATCTGATGAGCAAATTGGATTATCAATTCATTTGATGCTTGCTTGACCATGCCGATGAGTTCCATAAACGATTTCCATGAATATTCAGCATACGGTGTCATTGGAAAGTCTAAGATATTGCACATAGCCAGAAAGAGGGGAACATGAGGACTATATACTTCAGCAGCTCGTTTTAATCCTTCTTTTTCTGTTTCAAAAATCCTCAAAGCCTTTAGAGCAGCAATCAAACTACTCTGATGCGTATCATACTCATCATCATATGATCGAAGAAGTGTCTCTCTTATGTACTCCAAATGGACATGAATGCAATCCTTGGGAAGACAATCAATGCTGGCTAAGATGTGACTTGAGTAAACATCACACATGTGGCTTTCTGTGTACTCAAAGGCATCATACAATGACCTAAGCTTTGAGTTTTGCTTCAAAAGCAATGTCCTGGAAGATTGACCCCATTGTTGAATCCCTTCCGTTGGTATCTGAACAGGAAGCACAAGGACTTTTCTCCGAATCTCAAGAGAAACAAGCTCTCCGTGGACTGTACAGTGCAGTGGTAGTGATTTTATTTTTTTCTTCCAGTCATCAAGCTTTTGAACATCCTTAATATGATCCACAAAATACTCCAAAATAGCATCAGAGTTTGTCTTTGAGAGACTTTGATATCTAGACTCGTAGCGGTGTAGGTAAAGACAGTTTAACACCATAACTGGCTTTCTGTTATTTGGTATCAGTGATAACAAAACAGGGGACTGTAATAAATCCGTGTCATAAACAGGAAGTGCAAGTTTTCCTATTGCATCCTTCAAGTTACCTGTAAACGATTCTAAATTCAATACTTTGTCAAAATTTGATAATGATGACAGTACTTTCCTTTTTGTTTGACAGTTGTTTATCGTTTTCAAGAGTGTACAAGGTACCACATTCCACTGAGCTACAACCATCAGATCCTGAGGAATGGTCTGAACCGCTTCACTGTCGTCCGGAAACGTTCCATCTGCTTTATCTTTTCCCTTACATTTCTTCAGCCGTCGCGCAAAAAACTTCCACACATCGCAAATCCACGATGAGTTGGGAATGCGTTTGTTATCAGGCAGGAAAGTAACCATTTCCTTTGGATTTCTAAAAATTTTCGGGGGCAAGCTTTCTGCTAGGTAGTTGGCAAATGAAGGGATATCAAAAGATTTAAATACATTTTCCTGTAATTTCTCTATATTACAAAGCGAGACTAAACGTTGATGGAGAAATTGACTTCCAGAACCGGGTAAAATAGAAAACATTTCATTGCAAAATATTTCACTACCCTCCTTGAACACTCGTAGTTTCCTATCCTGAGTTAAACACAATGGTACATCGACAATGCTCGAAGCAAAGTCTTCACTGTCTCGGCAGTATTGCAGTAATGCTGAAACCTTTACCAGATTTAGTAGACTTGTACTTGACAAATGTGTACCATCCTCCTGAATCAAAATGTTACATCTATGTTCAATATCTCTCCTGCTGAATGATTTCATGAACCCCATAATAGTTTTCGGTGATATTTCAGATACAGGTACCTCAGCATCCTTCAAACTTTGAAATCTTTGTTTGGGTGAATCCAGCAGCCTCAGTCCAATGTCTTTCATCACTTGCGCTAAACGTTTTTGATCCTCCCATGTAAGTCTTTCTTGGGTTTTCTTTTTGTGATATTTTAAGGTGTTGAAGACTGCAGGAAATTCTTCTTTCGGCTCTTTCAGAGGCATGAACACTGATGGTAGTTTGGCACTGGCACTGCTTTTATGCGATTTATATAGGTAAAACAATTGATGACCACCATTGTAAATCTGGTTCAGAACTTCTTTTGCCAGTAATTTCCAGTTATCATCTTTTGCATCCTTATAAATAGGAAACACGTCATCAAGCTGCCGTGTCTTTGTGACAAGACCAGACTCTCCAAGGTCTGACAGAAGCATTTGTTTGATTCTCTGCATGCTTGCGATATAGGCAGAAGGAATGACCCGACTCAGCAGTAGTTTATTCCACTCCCACTTGTAAGTTCGTCGTTCTTTATTCCACAAACTACTTCTTGCCTCTCCACCAAGTGCGAAATGGCCGTTTATATGGACTGGCAGACCAGTGTCTACTGGCAGTGGCAGGAAACAAAATGCTTTGTGTCTTTGTTCTGATGATGTGTGTGGTTTAAGACGAATAGCTACACCACCTCTTGGTAGCAGCCCGAGGTTTTCATTTGTGTACGCATCATTTATTTCTTCGGGAATGTCACCATCTCCAAACCCTACCTGTTGCACTACAAGCCATTTGTTCGAAACACCATTGCTGTCTTTCACTGTGATGTTATAAGAAACGGATTTATTCTGTATGCTTAATAGATCCTGAGTGTCTCTGAAGTTCTTACTCATATCACGTAAATGGTTTCCAAAAGCTGTCCGTTTTTCCTCGTTCGCTTTAGAGATGATAATTTCAACTTCATATAGTGGTTTGAACTCACCGGCGGAAATGTCTGAAAGGGATATCTTCTTAACAGAATTAACAAATAGCAATGCTTCTAACAGGTCTCTCTCAAATGTCTTCAACAGGTTCCGAAGCTTCTCGGGTGGCATTGAATCTGCTAAATGCTTTCTCGTTTTATCGTCTGCTCGAAGTGGGAATCTGAAAACTGTTCCTTTGCTTGTCAAAAGTTTATCTTCGTGGAAACACTTGAAAACATCTGGATATAAATATCTGTGTTCATCTAGATTCATCAACTGAATTCCAGGTCGTTCATCAGTGGCATCTGATAAAAATTGGCAGTGTGGGTCCATGACACACATTGTTTCCCCTCCTTCAACCTTGGGGCCCTTCGTGAGGAATGAGGGTGCATCCGTTAGATGGTACACAGCATTGAACCCCACACCGTACTGGCCAGTTTTTGTTGGGTCGTCCCCTTGGCTGCCTATACCAAGGTCCTGTATTCCTTGAATATCCTTAGCACTTAACATGCTATCATTATAAACAAGAAGAGCAGGGCCTTGTAATACTTTCCATTTATCATCAAAAACTCTTTCGTCTGAGTAGGTGTTATCATCTATGATGAATTGAAGTTCTGTTGCTTGTGCATCATCTGCATTCTGCAGAAGTTCTTTCATGATTCCTTCGTCACATGGATAGCCTCTTAAAATGTCTTTTATTCTTGTAGTCAATTCTTCTTTTTGTCCGAAAGGTAATCTTTTCGTATTGTCCGAGAAGTGTTGTTTTGTCTTGGCCTTTACACCAAGTGTGCGGGCAAAATCCGGACCAATTTTCCCGTTTACAAATTTCATTGTCCCAGTTGTTTTGATTTTCTTATTGTCATTCAAGCACAACTCATTGATTGGTGTCAGGACACCTTTCACATCTGGAATACACAATTGTGTTAAAACCCCCTCATCATCTGTGATTGCACATATTCCATGATAGTCCATTTCTTCACGTTCCATACACTTAACTAGGACTTTGATGAGTTTGGTGTAGAGTTCCAATTCATCTTCTGTCAGCTGCTCTTCTCCTTTACAAGTTTGCTTTTCCAACATGACATTTAAAATATCATCTGTGGTAAATTTGCTTTTGATATCAAGAACACGCAACAGATGTTTGCATTTTGATCCAAGATGATGGGTCTGCAATCCAAATAGATGAGGTTCGCAATCAGTTAAAATGCTGAGTGCAGTTTGTTTTGGTTTCACAAAAACATTGTGGCAGAAAACAACAGGGTGCTCTTTTAAATTAGTAATGTAGCTCATTTCCGTTTCAGAAATAGTTTCGTTGGATATTCTTTTACTCAAGAAAGAGTAAACTTCATTGCAAATTGTCTTGAGCAGCTGTTTTGTGTTCTCCACCATCGTAACTGGGTCAGTGGTTTCGCAAAGTTGAATCAAATGTCTGCAAACAACTTTGATAGGAATGGTATCAACTCCATTGACGCCCAAACGAGAGAAAAGGTCTCGTCCAGGAGAAACCAATGTTTTGTAGCAAGACACATCCATAACAAGCTCCTGAGGACCAACCAGATGTTGAGATGATGTCAGATAAAGACATTTTGGTTTTGCAAACTGAACATTTTCCTTAATCTCCTTAATCTCATGGTTACAGTTGGCGACTTTTACTTCTTTCATGGTAGTTAAACCGTTATTAAAAGATTGACAGTCTGCTCCCCATCGGAAAGTCCAGTCCTGTGGTTTCTTCAGAATTGGTAGGTATGGTATGTCTTTCAGTTGTTTAATAAGCGACACTTCAGACATACATTTTGTTTGGATGTATTGAATAATGGTGACGGACCTGTCTATTGCACACTTGTCACATTCCCGTGACAAACCCAGTACACTCTCCACTCTATCAACGACCAAGTGTGATGGCAATGTTTCAACTATCATCCCGATGTCTGCCAGCTGTTTCTTTCTGTTCCTGATTCCAGCTTCTATCATTTCCTCATGTACAAACCGTCCTTCACATGTTGCAAACAAATTTTCTAGCTCACTATCCGGATGTATCAGTTCATGAGGATATTTCATTTCTCCTGTTGGTTTTGAAGGAATGCATTTCGTGCTACTAAGCAAGTTTTTGGTAGTCTCACTAGTATTATCTACAGCAAACATTACAAGCATGTTCCTTTCTTTGGATTGCCAAAAATCTGACAGCATTTCTGGAAAAAGCACTTCTGTGAAGAAATGATCTATCGAAAATATCTTTGTTTTGATGGTAGTTTCAAGGCCAGCATTGCTGAAGGTGGCATCCAACTTCTTTTGTAATCTCATAACCTTTGTATTATCGTTCTCTTCGGTTTCCAAGAAATGAATAGCTGCTTTGAAGGCAATATCTCCAACGTCTGATTCAATAAGTTCTGGGTCCATAAACCTACAGTCATCATATTTTGCCCAAATGTCATGTCTTTTGAACACTCTTGGGTTTTCCTCAACAATTGTTGTCAGAAATGCCTTCTGCATGTGCTGCAGTTCACTTGAACATTCTGGATAAATAGGTCAAATGTTCATGTATTCCTCATCAACGACACCGTTGTAATTGTGCAAACTTTCAAGAAGACAGACATAAGCTTTAGGAACTGCATCAGTCATTAGTGAATGATTCCAACGAGGTTTAAACAGTTCAGTCTTATCATCCTCTGTTCCCCACATAATTGAGCGTCTATCTGACGCTACAGCAAATGTAGCGTTAATGTGAACAGGCAGTCCTGTTTGTATTGGTAGTGGAAGAAATGAGAAATAATGACCCGTTTTGTAAAATCCAAATGGCATGTTACCCAACAACGTTAACTTGACAACACATCCATTTTTCTCGATTGGCGTTGCAACGCCTGCCAGAGGTAAAACACCCTTTACCTGTTTTGAGATCTTCAGACTTTTTGAAGTGCCTGTTGCATAGGCGATAATCCATCGAGTGCACAATCGTGTCTCTGACACTCTATAAGATATGAAGCGTTTTGCAGCGTTTTCCACTTGAATGTTGATGTCAGCTTGAATTATTTTTTTGTACTTCAGGTACATGTACGTCTTGGACTGGTGAATACAGCGCCGATACCTCTTTCATGATGTTAAATGTATTTGCAATCTGTATGCTTTGATAATCTGAGTCTATCATGTTTTTGGTAGCTGTAAATATCAGAGTGCTCTGACTGGGATCTGTGGCATTAGCTGGCAGGTGATACACTTCTATTTTTGTCACGTTTTGTGTAAACAGTAACATATTTCCACCATTTTCCATCAGCATGTGCAGTAGTTCCTTTATATCGGACTTGGAGTAGGCGCTGTCCTTTATTTCACTTTTCCCTGCTTGTTCATTTGTCCTTAAAGGAAGCCGAAACAGTGTTCCTTCATATGAATGAAGATCTTCTCCCATAGTCATATCACAACCAAACACTCTATTGAACGGTTTGAATTGATTTTTCATTCTTCTGACAAGCCTCTGATTCTGCAAACTTCTCAGGTTGATTTTGATGCCTGGTTCCTTCCCTTTAACAGCACTGCCTAAATTTCTGTAGTGAGGATCAAAAATGACAAGATCAGTGCCTGTGATGAAGCTTGGGACATCCGTCAAATTGTACACAGAGCAAAACCCTAATCCAAATTTCCCGATTTTAGTGTCGTCCTCCTGTTTGGTTGCTCCACCGAGTTTTGTGATGTTACGTAAATCAGTCTCAGTGAATTGCTTATTATTGTAAGCCCAAAGAGCAGCACCTTGGAAACTAGACATGTTTTCATCTATCAGTCGTGTTCGTGCGTCCATGTTTTCACGTTCGTCGTAAAGAAAACAAACTTTTGTGGCCCCGGCATCATCAGCATTTTGAACAATCTCCTTTGGAACAGATAAACCATCCGTATAACCATCAAGCAGGCCTTTGATTCTTCTTGTAAGGTCTTCATGCTGTCCACAAGGTTCTATTGCTTCTGTATCGGTCAGCAGGCCCTCTGTCAGTGAACGAACACCAAGAGCCTGAGCAGTATGTGATGGAATGTTAGCGTGTACATAATAAATGGTCTCTTCTTCCTCCTCTGCGATCACTTTCAACCACTCTTCATTACTGTATCTACACTCGGAAGCAGACATGAGCTGCAATCTTGTCTCGGATCCTGTATGGACAGGAAACAGAATATCCAGGTGTGCAACAGATTTGGGATCCTGTTTGTATTTCGTCAGTATTTGCACAGTAATGTTCAAGTCTTTGCCCACATCGTTCTTAGAATCACATGTTTGCCCATCATGCTTATATTTGATTTTTCCCTGTACAATACGAAGAACGTCGACGGTCTGCTTGTCATGACAGCCAATAGCCTCAAAGAATTGTTTGATAGATAGAAACTCTCTTGGTAGACAATACATGTAGGGCTCTAAGGGGATGTCTCC
>NW_018479544.1:0-1982 GCF_002113885.1 Mizuhopecten yessoensis | reverse complement strand
CAAGCTCAGAAAGCTATCTTGTGTTGGAATGTGTATGTACTTGGTGACTTCTGAATGCTCTGCCATAGAGGAAGGCAAGGCAGGTAAAACTGTGACAGAAAAATGGGCCATAGATCTACAAATGGCCTCAGGTAAGGAGTGTGAATAGAACGACTTCACAATAAACAATCCTGTGAGTCTATGAAGGTGGTAGTACTTGCCATGTTTCTCTGGCATGAGGTGTAAGTGTTTGAAGTGCTCCAAAGAATATTTAGCCAGCTCGGACCAGACTTTCTCCAGCCAGTCTACAGGGAGTGAAGACCTCTCATTATCCCAAACTTTAAACTGCCCTTTGTCCGTGAGGTTACGGTCCATACAAAGCTGAAGAAGTCTTACAAATACAGATTACTGCATATACTTTATATGAAGTGAATGTTGTATTCTTGGTATTTTTGCAGTCTAACTTGAGAGCTATTAACTATTGCCAAGGTGTCAAACAACAACACCTGATAAATACTCCCCAACATTTATCTCGCAGAATCAAAAGACCACACATTCTTCAGTGAAACCACACAGATATGTTTTATTACATGGACTATCAATTTGTGAGAATATGGTGACTGTACTTGTTTCAAGGAAATGCAGGTCTGAAGAAGAAGATTGTTGAAATTTTAGCCAATATAATCCTTTTTTGCCATAACCATCAGGCATTGGGGTGAGTCAGGGTCATATTTTTTTTTCATATAATTTGAATTATATCCCACTGGAAATAAGCAAAATATACCTAAAAGTGTTAACTCCATAATATATAAACTATAGTAAAAAAAACTTAACCCCTCGCTAGGGGTATTGCAAATCACAGTTTTGATAAAACACCTTAGGTTCTATCTTACCATCCATGAAGAATATTAACATTTTCGGTTTGCCTATGACCATGAAACATTTCTGCAACATTTTATTGAAAGTCCAAAATGTAAATTGTTGACACAAGATAGACGACAGATGACGCACGAAGGATGATGATGGGGAAAAGAGGTGTCGCAATATTTAATATTTGAATTGATAAAATCCAAGATGGCTGCCAGCCTTACTTTTCCAATTGAGATTAAATTTAGAATCATGCGCAACCACAGACCGAGGTGAACCCTCATATGAAATTTGAGAAAGAAATGTCCAATTCTTCTTGTGGAAAAGATATTTACCTACAATTGTGTATAACGATGAGATAGGACAGACTGAAAACACAGACGGAGAACTATTTGAACAGCCAACCATCTAAAGAAGGCAAAAAATTGATAATGTTAAAAACCTTGAATCATTTTTTTGGCTAATCCCTATGAAGCAAACAAACATACACCAAAATATTTTACTAACAAAAGGCTCAATTGGCATGCATCACTCACCTGCTACTAAGAACTTGTAAGTATAACAAGAGCTGTTGGAGAACAGCATAGCTCGCTTATTGGTGATTTATGTTTTAAGATAGCAAATATCAATAGAAACAAATGTACAGCAAAACCTTGATATAATGCCTGTCATTTCATTTGCCACCTCACTTACCGCCAACATATTTTCAGGTCCCTTAATTATGTTTTTCTAAATAAGTCCTTATACGTTTCTCTCAATTTATCACCAAACCCCTTTATAATGCAAACATTTCTTTTAAAAAATGATGGCAATATAACAAGGTTTTGCTGTACCTTTACATGTAAAAAGAGATGACCAGCCAACGTGAAATAGTCAAAAGCTTATTGATGGTGTTGACTGATTCAACAATGCACAAAATAATTAGCCCCAAAACTTTAACCAAGTACAAATAATCAGTTTTGGCTCCTAAAATAATGAAAATATAATTCAGAACATTGCTTACACTCCATATAAATACTCCAACCTTATCATAGGCAACAGCCTATCGATGGTGGTGATCCAACACTACACAAAACAAGAGGTCCATGGGCCTTAACGGTCACCTGAGTCCTAAAGTATTAATTTTTGTTGTTGAA